>NW_019214009.1:151311-216369 GCF_002532875.2 Varroa jacobsoni
GCTTATATACATATATATATATATATATATATATATATATGGTGCTAATACTGTAACAAGAGTTGCGATAGGAGTGGCGAATCTTTGTCAAATCGAAGTGTCACGTGACGAGAGTTTTCGCTGTTCCGCTGGTCGAGATGTGTGCACAGTGCATGGCTGCAAACAATTCACGGCAGACGCTTTTAGGAACTACAAAAGTCGACTGATGAATGAACAGACTTATGGAGCAATCCAAACACTGCGGGTGGTGCTCCAGCCATCACTCTCTCCACAGCCCCTTGCCACCCCCCACTGCAGAGCTGAATGAATATCAACGACAACGGCTCAGCTTCAACGATAAGCTCGAGCCCGGTTGATTTCGTCGTCTTGCAGGAAGACGCAGAAATACCAATGTATCAACAAACCCAGCGGGGGACAACTTGAATATATTGTTGATTCGTTCCAATGCCCAGTTTCGGCCGTGGCATCCGCCCACTTTGACCATCCGTTGGAACCTCTCTTTGAGTAATAATAACATCAACACCACCACAAGCCTCACCCCAGTAGCTAGACTGAATTGACGTGACAACCACGAAGACTCGGTTAAGACTACGTCGCAAAGAGCGCTCCCGAATCTTTACCTCGATCGCAACACAACCTATAAGTGAGTCTCGTAGTCATACAAAACAGGTTCCTTCACATTACTGGAAAGTACAGATTGCTACAAAATATACCAAGGAGTAAATAAATTGGTATTTGTTTGCAGCATCAGCCGTTCGTCTAACTTCGACGCGCTCGTTCCAGCTGTTATCGCTGCATCTGAAAAACGAACAGATAGCAGCAGTGTTCAGGACCATTTGATAGCATAGGGTCGATCGGTGTACGCGTAGGACTTCGCTGTGATGCCTATAGTGGCCCGCAAAGAAACAATCCCTTGACAACAGCTTGACCATGAAAGAGCTCGTATAATAAAGACGGTGCTGATGTTGACGGTGATAGTGAAGTTTATAGCGGAGATCGTCACGCGTGCTGTCATTCAGCAACTGGCAACAGGCGACAAGACACTCAAGACAAGCGATGTTAGGAAGCGTTCCATATGAAGCCTATTGTTATGAAGCCTATTGTTTTCAAATAAATGTTGTATAGGACGCTAAACCGTTTGCTTCTGTTATTGTGCTATGGACTCCCTCCATACCAGTATTACGTGGCGCCGAGCGGAAAGAGCGGGAACTCACTACTGGGAGTGCTGTGCATGTACGATTACGTGTATTATTAAGCGCGACATGAAAAAAATGACAATGACTATGAGAATGACGACCATCAGGAAGCAGAACAATTTTAAGCGAATCACGGATGTATATAGTTGTATGGCTAAGGCTGAAAATTTGAAAAATTTTGTTATCCTCATTTAAATGGACGCATACACATATCCATTAGCACATAAAACGGAACAGAAGACATTTACCTCATTAATTAACGTACTTCCTCTTTAATCCTGTTTATGCATATCCTTATTTACAGTAACAATATTTATGCTTCAAGAATGATGAGAAGAAAGTGAGAGAGACCAAGTCCATGAAGAACATTACCTAATTAATAATGACAATATCTGTATTTTAACTACATACACTCGAGAATTGATTTAACATAACGGATCTACAGTAGCGTCTCCTTCTGAAAATATAGGACATTTCCAGCCTTAGTGGAAAAACTGACCCGGAGTCGAAATTCAACGACCCACAAACAGCACGAAAACCATCTACGATTGCATGGAGCCCAAGTGCATTAATGTTACGTTCCCATTGAGCTATACTCCCTCGGAACAGGTTTGCATCGATGAAGGCCAGTGCGAGCAACAACACAAACATATATCTGTGTGCGTGTGTCTAAAATGGCCCATTATATAGTATATATATCGTCTCATAGAACCAAAACCGATGGGGAGTTGAGGACACATTCGTTTTCAGTTCACGTCTAGGGGATAGTTAGCTGTTTTGACCTTGAACTAACCGCCATAGCTTTTTAAGGTCTGCCGTTAATTTCGAAATAATTAAAATAATGTCTCTACAGTATGTATGTAGGAGATAAACTGGTCTCGGGAAAGCTTGCTACTCCTACTACTACTACTATGGGCAAGATTAAACAAAGAAATCAAGGTAATAACAATACCTTCACTATTTTCTACTTTTGATCCCATATCACAGCAATATCATTTTGTCAGTTAAGTGAAGCTGTGTGTCCAGACACTGGCCAGTTTCTTAGTTTGCCAGTAACAGGAAATATGGTGTTTAGGACACAATTAAGCTCTTTATGTCCTATCATTTTAGACAAGGCTGCCTCGGTCTGAACATGAAAATGCGTGAGCAGGAAACAAAACTATTAATACTGAAAGTAGATATTTTTTATGTAAATTACAGTAAAGACGAACGTTGTGTTCTGCCATAGCAGCAAAAGTAAAGAAGATAAAAATCGGATAGTTACCTGCATTGGAAATATCTTCCAATTATCGCCAAGCGCTGTGTTTTTGCTGACTATGATCATTTATCCATGGCACCGCTAGTCAATACTTGGTATGTTCATTCGATACACGCTTATCTTAAGTTCTTCTTTGACCCATATATTAGCGACCCAATACTATCTTTGCCGCGTCTGCGTTTACCGCAACTAGTATCAAAGTTCACTACCACTCGCTATCAGAACTACGGCGGTCTTTCGTCTGCCAGTTGTTTCTAGTCTTGCGACCGATTTACGTTATTTCTTACGCCTTTTTGCCAACTTGCTTTACCAGCTTAAACCTCCGATTTTTACTCCGCGCAACTCACTACCCAGTCTTCTGTTCTGTCTACTGAAACGTACGCCCTTACTTCTGCCGCTGTTATCTCTTTTTTGTTTTGCAGATTTGTGTCGTTTTTCCTTGTCTTTTCTTGTTACTGTCGCCGATGAGTCCATCTTGCGGGGCTATCGTTGCAACCGTTGCTACAGCCAACCCTTTCTGCACATCTAGGACAATGACCATTTGGCTTGCGATTTCGTTCGCCGTCCCCCGTTACCCCGGAGGGTTGTCGTTGCAGCTTCATGGACCCAGTTAAGCCGTCGGAGTTCGGCCTTCGGCGGCTGCTCTGACAATCGACTGGCGCTAAAGTGGGAGTTACTCATACTACGTTGTGCAGTAGCAGTACTCACTGGCCTATATTAACGTAGCGTCCTTGTTTTCTCTACTACTTCTCCTGTCTGCTCCAGCGTTTCTGACAATGATAGGCAAGACATCTACATCAGCTAGCGAACGCTGTAGCGGTGTCGTGTGTCATTGTCGCGGTTCCGACGTAACCGCGGTTGGCGCAGAGGCTCCACTTCTCCTGCTGCAGCTGTTGCTGCTATAATTGTTTCGGATAGCGGACGTTTTTTTTTTTATTTTTATCTACTTGGTCCCAAATCAGCTTTCGCTGGTCACACTATGTTTCCCTTCCCGAAAGGATCTATCCCGTTCAGTTTGCAACGGGAACAACAAGAAGAATCCCTCGTTCTGCGGGAACAAGGCATCTTCTTGGTTTCCTTGTTGTTCCTTTGGTTGCTATCTTGTTAACGCAACGTAATACTGACAGAGCACTAGAACTAATAACAACACTAATGACAACAATCACTTCCAGTCAAAGTATAAAAGCTCGTTTCGTTTAACGGATGTGAGCGCAGAGATGCTCCTGCCGCTGCATCTGCATAGACAGTGTTTTTACTGCTGCGTGGTAGATTTGTTCGTATCTAGATTTCTCTTACTATCACAACGTATGATACAACTACATACGGTATTTCACACAGAAGGCCATACGAAAAGTGATTCCTTCAAAGATCCAACTTTTGCGGCCGTGCTTCGTTCTTGCACTATATAACGACGTTTGACCTAATCTTCTTTCCGTTAAAGGCGTTCCTGTAAACGGATTATTACATTTCAGATTCCAGCGCAATGGCGTTCTCCCGTTGCCGTCCTCCAAACAGAATCGTTGTCTCCTGACGACACACAGTAAAATACATCTATTTCTGGACATTTTGCCGGAAGCAAGCATTATCGTTAAATAGCACCTATAGCGGCAGAGGGGCATATCGTCGTGGCTGCATTTGGCCGTACACCCACTGGATGCATGCAGCAGTGCCTCCTTTTGCCTTGTTGGCTCAGCGATTATTAGCGTTGTTCCTAAATTGTCGTTGCGGCCTTTTTTGTTTGGCCTGTTTTGCCTCCGGTTTACTAACCTGTTGGACGAGTATGCGCACAGAGACACGCATCTCTCGTATGCGACTCGGCCATCTGACTTAGCCTACCAGCAAACTAATGTGTGTGCCCCTCAAAAAAAAAAAGATATTACCGATGGTGTCCTAACGGCTTTGGTTGACACTCGTCGTTAATATACCAATAGTAGTCATCCTTCGCCTTTCCATTCGTGCCAAGTCGAAACGAGCCAGGAGGTCGGGAGTGTAGGATAAACGGAAGATGAAAAGAGTCCAGCGTCGGAGTTTACCATTTACTTCAGCAGAATTAAGAACCTCGATGTCGGGCAATATCATCGAATTCTGCTGCCGCTGATGCTTTGACAGCTGTTGCCATTGCCGTTGCCCTAATCAGCCCTATAATATCTCTGCGCGCCGTGCTACTGCAGTGGCCGCCCAACTGAGCAAATAAGATTTTTGCAAATAAGAGCAAATAAGACAGCAATTCCTGTAATCAGCCGATCGAGATTTGGTTTAGAGCAGCGGAAACAATTAACCAGAGAGAAAACGATAGGATATCTACTGCTTATCATTGCTTGTTAGAGGTCGCTAAAACAAGCCCATGCGGGTTAAAAACTTGCCCCATAAATTGCTGCTTTTGTGTTACGTAAGAATATAAAAAAGAAAACACTATCGGACTGCGGGAAGAGAAGGCGTCAACGTGGGCAGCAGTAACTCCAAACATATGCCTGACCTAACCTGTCGGCATAGATAAACGGTGAAACACAAGGCCGATGAAATGTATTGAAATTACCTTTCTCAACAGAGTGGAAAGCCAGTAACTAAGCTCTATTCTTGAATGAAGACTAGGAGGCAAGCAAAACAATTTGAAGTTCCGTAATTTTTCATTTTCAGATAGTACACATCATAGGAGCATCAGGGCACGATATTCCTGTTAAGAGAATTTAGACACTTTTGTTTCCTTCCATGTAGCTTCTATATAGTGCTACATCGGGAACGTTTGGCTTTCGAGCGTCTCACATGTAGAATAATACATGTACCCCATAAAGTCACTGTGTCAACGAAATACAAATGAGTTTGTATTTTTTCCAATACTCTAGCATATTAAAATGTATCTAACATCTTGATTCCGCATGTCCTCGTTTCCTTGACCATGTCATTTCTCATATCGTAATTTAAGACTGACATTGTATACGCTGTATATTTTTATATACATTCTGATCTGCATTCTGCCCAGCATCCCCGTACAAAAGGTAGCGAACAAGAAAGCTAAACAAGATTAGTGTATCACAAAAGTAACTTACAATATCCAAATATCAACACAATCGAACTAATAAATTTTGCCTGGCTGTTTAGCTACACATTTGTACACCCGCTGCGATATCGATCATCTCGACATCATTCATCTTGGGAATGACGTTTCACTGAGAATAGAAACAAAATTTCCTACGCTATGATCATTCACGACAAATCTGCAAGCACCGTCCGGGGCGAAGTTTTTTTCTATTCATCTCCGTGTTTAACGCTCTTTTTCCTATATCAAGCTACACAGCACATTTCTACGTGAGAACCTTCTACCTGCGTCAATAATCTCACTAGCACAGACAGACAGACGTTAAATATCATCATAGGCTTCAAACAGAATGAGGAGGTGACCATGGCTATGATCATTATAATAATGGTGAGGGCCAAATTTTTCCGTCCTGTGAAAGCCATGGATCTCCTTGATAACATCCAATAATCTGTGACGATATCAGTAGTGTCGTCACCCGGATGTATAAGACCGATAACAGCAGTGGTCGTAATGGTGATAATTTTAGTTATCGCTTATTCTATCCTTCGTTTTTTTGCTCGATTAACGTGGCGTCGGCGCTCACAAAAACTGCTTGACGCCACCTGTCGAAGCCATCGCTTAAGCTTAGGGCATTTACGCGCCCGTTATCGCATTAATTCTAGCACTTCTCGTCCTGTGAAGGTCCTTTTTCTGCCTGAGAGATTAATAAGAGGTAATTTTCACGGCTTAGGTCGTTCCACCCGGCGATTACTGTAAGGGTAAAGCAAACTAGAACGTGTAGCAATAGCAGGCATATCGCCGCACCCTGTCAGTATCCTGTCGATCGTCAGAGCATCTTCTAGCGCGAAGTGACCCGCAAGCAGCTTCGCGTATTGTCGATGGCAATCGTTTTCATTCTGTCGACGACGGCGGCAAAAACAAGGAACCTGATGGTGGTCGCCGCAATGGCAGGGACTCTCCGGCAGAGAAGACACGGCTATAGGCGCAATATTTGCCTTTGGACGCTACAACCGCTGCAAGATGAATACTTTTTTAAGTGTCTCCATTTTCCCGCCATGGCACTTCACTCGCGCTACATTAGCGACTCTATTTTGGTTTCTTATTTTCACTCAGCTTCATGTAAACTACTTACTCAGTGACACATGCAGACCTTCGCACAGATTCGCTACTTTCGGTTAGCTGTGAACGAAGGCACCTTACCGTGCCACACAACATTTCTGTAAAAACGTTACACGTTAGACACGGCAGAACGCTGCAGGTCACTGGCGTTACAGTTGGTAACTAAGTGCGCATAAGTTAACATAAGTGCGCATAAGTTGAAAACAAACGTTTCTTGTGCGACATCGCACAGTAGCAGCAGCTACGAGTACAGGCAGAAATTACAGCTGGGATAGAATTGTTTAATGGGTGTTATCGTACCAGTGGTAAAATAATAGCAGAAACTATTTTCTGACTCATGCTAGCCGACTAACTAGCCGATTAGCCAACATAACCATGCAACGAAGCACGCTTGTCCCCATTAGCGTGACGCCTAATGCGGAACGTCATGCGATTTATAGCTACGACGGCGACCGTCTATACTCGGGTCGTTTCTTTGCTGGCCAACCGTCGGCTGGTCTGTTAGTAATTATGCCTTGATTTACCGACGATTTGCAATTGTCGCCTCTGCTGTAACGTACGTTCGTCATACGTTCAAGACGCTTTACGTCTTTCAGTACGGCAAAATGTTTTAAAGTCCATGAGCAAACTAATGAAGCCTCATGTGCGTGTGTGCGATGATCGCTGCGACCGATTTAAATTCCCGTGGGAAAGTACGTATATCCACGTGGCATAACTAGTAAATATAGTACGTAGTCTATAATCTACCGCTATTCTAGCTGGTACGTTCTCATGCGCAGTGGAAGCAGAGGAAATTTAAAGAATAAAACGATCAGGAGACTGTCATACGACTCTGAGCAGCAACAATGCGCACGATAAGGTCGGACGCTTAGCGGGATCTTTGCGATGGCGATTACTTAACATAATCGCACGACAAGGCAAAGTTGGTTTCCCGTTTCATTTAGAGGTAAAGGTATAAATACATGGAGGTGAATCAGCAACATAAGTGCTCGTCTTTATGACTCAAGATCGTTTCGAGTCTTCGATAAGGCTGGAAATTAAAGTGGCCACTGGGTCTCTTGTCCGGGAAAGAAATAATAAAAAGCAAAAACAAACATATGAAAAGGTAGTTTCATTGAGAAAATTCGTAAACAGTCGAAAAGAATAATAGAAAGAAAGAAAAGAAAAGAGTATGCAGGCTAGGTTTAGAACTGGGGACTCTACGTCGTCTGCAAACCACAGCGACGCTTTATTGTTTACAAACATAAATTACACAGCACATTTTTGGCGAGTAGCTAACGGTCGCATAGTGTCGCTGTTTCTAAAGAAGCTGTGAAAAGAACCGCATCTCATTCGAGTAACGGACGAAGTGGTATAGACCCCGATGGGCTGTCCTCGATTGAGGTGGCAGCGAAGGCTAGCTGCAAGAGCAGCCGCCCGCAACATAGCATAGAAAAACCACTGGTCGGTTAAAAGCAAATTAAAATGATTGTAAAAAATAGATATTCCTCTACTTCGTAAGCAAGAACAAACTACCATACCCTTATCTACTAACGACAAGATACAGATAATCATCAATAAAATATACGTGTGGGTATCACTATCATCATCGTTATTACGGCATTATTATGGCCATATATATATTATCCGATAAATATGTACCATGTCGTTATAGGCAGCTGTCGTCGCATATTCGTTTCAATTATGAGCTACAGCGGCAAGCTATCCATGTACAGTAAGAACAGCAAACATCAAACGAACTGCCATTATATTTGTATGATCGCTAAACAGATTTCGTCGTTCTGGTGCCTCATTAACGATTAGGCCAATCATCTACAAGTTACAACCCCTCCTACCTTACGACGATCAAACTTGATACAGTATCAATTCGTAACGGGATGGCAAACAATTAACCAAGCTACAGGGAGAAGACGCAGGTAATTAGTTGGCCAAGCAACCCTATGATTGTCACTATTGGCAATGCCCAACGCTGTTACTCTGAGACTGTGGACAACCAGAAAACTACCGCAGCGGTTAGCTCGGCGCCGTTCAACGTACCCATTAGAAGGACTCAGCGATTAGGAAAGAGAAACAGGATTGCATAGGTGTAGGAACAGGGGGCTTCTGATAAGAACGAGACCTTCAATAGATTGTAGATACATAATAATTTCAGTATACATGAATAAGAAGGTCAGAAGCAACGACGAAGTTCTTGTTTGCTAATTAACAATCGATCTGGCTCGACTAACAGCGAGCCGGACATTTGAATAGTTAGATGGCTGTTTTGTCAGCGATAGACCTGAGGAAACGACCACATCACTTCCGACACAGCATCCCATATGATTCCAGATGATATCATCAACTCCTCAGTGAAGATCATGCACCGCTATGTATGGATATATGTGCATACTATTCCTATCGAGGTGCGGGAGCTATTTACCCGCAGTCTGCTATCCGCTCATATCACTATCCATGATCATGATTGTATCCATCTTGGTATAGGTGTGTATTGGTTTTTTCATTACGAATGGTAAATCACATGCGGTGACCACCAGCGCTAGAGTACGGGTTGTTTAAGTTGTTCTTGCGCATTTCCGTGATATGTATAATAGGCCCATTAGCACGTTGGCATGAAATGGCTATAAGGGTAACGATTCACAGGATTAAGTGCGAACAATCGCCTCAATATCGACCATGGCGTCAGTGGGAACATCACTCCGCCATAACGATAACGGCTACGATAGCCAAATGAGCGCAACGTATATTTGACATGAACGGTTTTACTTTGAAGCAGGGCTAACGCGACGCCGAACCGTCGCGACTCCCGCGGATCAGTGAAATAAACACGGTCAAAAGTGGTTTGTCTTCTGCTATAGCAGCTGATACTGCTGCCATTGATTCGCTTTTTCTGTCTCTAGGCGACTTTGCGCTTCCCCTACCCTCCTACGATGTAGTAGTTCGTTTCACGCTCTTAATACATCTTCACAACTTGTCGTTCTGTACAACTACCAGTGGATGCGTAAGTTGTACCAATGGTCGAAATCGTAGAATCCAAGGTGACTACAAAGCAAAAACAATGGCAGCTCACGATGCATACACTCGAGTGTGTGTATGTGTGTCCTTTTACACGACAGGAAAGTTGCATGCGTTTCGTAGGTTGAGCGCAGGTACTGGAGGTTTGTTCGAAAAACCTGACAAAACGAACCTTAATTTTAACGTCCGTCCCTCAGGGCAGGTTTCAATAATCGCGGCGACAGCGACATCACCGCAAGGCAGCGGTTTTTTACATCGTCGCCGTTATTTTTTTCTGTCGCTTCAGCCGCTGTTGCTGGCAGAGCGTCGTTTCTCCCTTAACTTTTTTCTAGCGTGTTCTATCTAAAAGCCGTAGCTGTAATCGCCGTCACTGGTTTCTATACATCGCCATCTTCACGGTTTTTCGATGCTGACGACTGCCACTGCAGCGGCGGCGGCTTTATCGCCAGCAGCGACGCGACTACTGCTGTAATCCACTGGCGTTTCCGTTGGTTTGCCGTACCGAGTAACCCCATTTCTTTCATTTTTGGGACAAACGAAGGGCCAGAGAGCAACAGCAGCCGCTTTGACCGAGTCACTACCGTTGCCTCAAGCCATCCGACTGAATGGTGAAGCCTTCAATGAGCTATCGGTGGTAAGACACCGTCTTCTCTGCTACTGCCGCCGCGGGCTCAGATATTTGTTGCAGTTAGAGTTAGTTGCAGGGTGCTTGTACGTTATATTCGTAGTGGCAATAGCAGATAGCTGCGTGTTCAGCTTGACGTTCGATTTATCCACCAAAGCTTTTAGCCGTCGGAGCGGAGCGACCGCAGTGACACCATCTACCGTTGCCAGCTTCGTATCATTCGTGGCAGAATTAACAGAATCGCTGACATTGGCTGGGCACTGGCGATAACCAAAGGTAGATGCAGCATATCTGATCGCATCGGATCAGCGATGGATCAGAGACCCGTTATCCAATGCATGTGTCGACTGTGCCAATATACTAGGATTACTGCAGTGCGGTGCTAATGTCATGCTTGCCATGCTGGCACAACGCGGTAAATTTACACCATACGAACAGTAAAAATGTTTAGGTACATGACGTTATTCAACCGCGAAACTTTCAAGGGCTTAGAATCGCGCCAAAGATACCCCGACTACGCGTTCTCCCCCTAATCCGATCCTAAGACGGTTGATTCTTTTGAGCTGCGCACGACACACGCCTTGTAACAGGCGACTTCTTGTGCAAATTACCTAGTTAGAGATCCGGCCAACGAGATAATGCCTGAACTGCACGGACACTACCTGTAGCTAATCGCTAATCTGCGCAACAGACGTCGCCTTGTTGGAGGTCGATTGTAGTACATTCAAAAAGGGGGTGTTTTTCCTGCTGTTTAATCCAGTCATGATCAACACGATCTAACTGTCTCTCAACGAATCGATGATGAGTGAAAAAGTGATACGATAAAAAGCCAAAAATTTTCACCAGGCCTTTCCTCGGGGTCGTGGACAGCATGTATAACATATTTGATACATCACTGGCAACAGCAATCGAATTGTTATCGGCA
Source organism: Varroa jacobsoni (assembly GCF_002532875.2). Taxonomy (NCBI): domain Eukaryota; kingdom Metazoa; phylum Arthropoda; class Arachnida; order Mesostigmata; family Varroidae; genus Varroa; species Varroa jacobsoni. Next base: position 162,484 of record NW_019214009.1, read on the forward strand.
TCGGTATTTTCTCTATTGAAATCGCATTAGCTTTTTTTTTACAATGTAGAATCATTAAACAGACCTACACCCTCTGATTAGATCTGTAGATTGACCTACCTATCGTCTGCTATAATGGCGCCACTGTCGCTCCGCTGTTTTAGCCGTTATCGAGACAGATCAACGGGAGTTCGTTCTCGATAATTAGCAACGACACACAAGGCACCAAAGCTAATTTCGTTCATCTTCCTCCCTGCTTAATAGATAATGTTAACGCCATCCAATGTATATAATATGCAATACATTTGTGTTGTCGAATTGGTATAGCTTATTGCATATTGTCTTTTATTGTTTCACAGGGTAGGGTAGGGTAGACTGAAAAAACGATCGATCAACTCTACGATCGTTAGCGTCGGCGCCACCAAAAGCCACAGCCATAAACGAATTACGAAATAGCACTTAGCGGCCCCGTCGATCGATCCTTGCGTGTAATGTGCTACGAGACAAAATATGGACATCGAGCCATTGTGTGGTATAACATTCATAACCATTATCACAACATCCTAAACGATTAGGTCAGCTGTAATTACAGGTTTAGCTAGGCACGATGTTGCAGCGACAAATTGTTTTACGCTCTACGATCAAGAATGACAATAAGTTACCAAAGTCATTAGCAAAAGGATCAGCAGCAAAAGTAGACGTCCCACCGTGCCGTACCTGCCCGTCTACCAGTTGTTTGTCCATCCAGAGCGGCACTCCTATAGATCGTCGCTTCCGCCCCTTTTTTGCACATGCCGCCGATGTACAGATGAACCGTTGTTAACTCCTATCCTGCAGCAATCCCTATTAGTTTTCGCAGGCCCTCGACTACTACCGCTGTAATTATTTTGTTATGGTTACTATTCTACAATATGAACAAATAGTCTCTTTTGGCAAAATACGTCTTGTAGCAGCTTCCATCAGAGACAACGGCGCTGAGCTGTCCTGCTTTCAACAGGTGCATCGCAGTGAGCGTCGGCGCGCCTATTGACTCTTTGTCGCGGCTTATCGGGCCATATTATATGCACTAGCCCCAAGGCATTTATATCATGTAGCAATAGCTGCTGCACCGGCAGGACTGCATCAGCACCACCAATACCGAGTAGAAATACTAATATTATCGACTGCTGCAACTGAGACGGCGCCAGCTCATCATTCGTTATGAGGGCATGTCCGATTTAGCCGCCGGTAAATTATCAGACAAGCAAGAAAATCGAGGCCTGGCCCTTAGCGTGACAACGTCAAAAATAGCAGCGTCAAATCCGTAGCACATACCATTTCAACTACTTTTATTCTCTGGCGCAGCCTGTTGTTGTCCTGTGATATTATATCTTTGTAATACTATCATTCAGGGCCTGTCTGTGAATGTCTGTTTGTCAGCATAAATGTTTGTAGCGTTCTTGCATGGTATCTCATCAAAGGCCAGGCGGCTGGGCGGCGGTAACGTTTGTTACTACGCCCATGTCCTCTTGGTCTTTTTCGTCTGCTTCGTTACAATGCTTGTTTTTGTTGTTGAAGAAAATCCTGTGACCGCCGATCATGCATCAATATGCCATTACGGCATGGGAAGATCGTCCGCGTAAACGTGATAATATACAATGCTCGATAGTAATAATAAGAGTAATAATAATCGTTATCTTTATTATTACGAAGCAGAAAAAACGATGAACTCTTGCTGCTGGAGACAACAGCCCTGTTTATGACAAACGCTTCACGCATCAGCCGTTATGTTACTGTTTTCTCCTACAAGCGTTGTGCATGTACGGGTAATATTCACTTCAGCGGCGCTATACATGCGGTCGCCCGTCGTTCGCTGAACACTGTGCCTCTCACCCTATTGCCCCGTGCTCGATGTGGCAAAGACAGCGAACAGACTCGAACATTGATACACTGTACCATAATGGGGATATTTGACAGTGAATCGGACGGGCAACAACTTTTAGAAAACGTTTTACCGTAGCCATCTTGTCCGTCGCCTCTACCTTAGCTGTTGTCGCTGAAGTTGACGCCTGATCTTCAGCGGTCGACGGAGGCGTGATGACGAAGGTAAACATTTCTTTCGCTTGGAAAGCGTTTATGATGATGTGGCGGGAGTGCTTATGTTGTTGCGTGTACCCTTTCTGCTTGGCTCGGCCATTTCGACAGGCGGGATTTAATATTACCCACTTGTTATCGAGTCGAAGAGATTGATTTGTTAGCACTCTGCAACCGATAGAGACAACGCTAAAAGCATTACAGGAAGTACAATATATGAAATATAATTCTATCAAAAGCAGCTTTACATGAAACTGTCAAGATATTTACTCTAAAGCATAAGGCAAAAGTATTAGGATGAACACCAAACGGATTTACCATACTGCTGCAAAAGACGCGGCCGCTGTCGCTGTCCCAGTGCTAGAAACCGCAGTCGACAGGGCTGTTATAGGCCGACATTACGTGTAAACAAACTAGGCGAATATATCTAAACGTATATTACGAACTAAATTGTATATCACCCGCTACTTCTCGACGCGATCAGGGCATGTTTTTCCCAAAAGTCGCATTCGAACTGCGCGAACGAAATGAAAACGGCTAGGATAGGAGATGAGCTGCGCAAATAGACGCTCGATGTATCTACGCTGCCCGGATCGTAATAATGAGTGATACCTAAGCCGCATCGTGCATGAAGTCGTCGATGTAATGCGTCTAAATGAAGAAAAGAATCCATGAGTCCACGAAACTCTATACGATAGTATCTTATAAATAAATGAGATTCAATAGTGGATGCAATATACTCTGGCATCCGCTGGAGTACTAGGAGATACTCCCTGCTCATCTTTTGCCATATATTTGCGGTAAAATGGAAGAAGAGAGCTTTCCCTTTGTAGACGATGCCATTAACAATCTTCAGTGATATTTTTAAGACAGATTAATTTTTTTTCATTTTAGGTAATTGAATTTATCCATACAATTTTCGCCTTACTGTGACTCACAACAGCATCTATATTGCTAGATAAAGTAAATCACCTAAATAGTTATTATAACAGATTGTAGGACTAAAAACAGTGTTATTACAATGGTACACAATGTGATTAAGACACGCGGCCTGACAATTCCTAAATTTAACTATGGCAGTCCAGAATGAATCATGGTAAGACTTTTTCACCGTTGGTATCGATCAGGATGTGGCTGAACTGCCTTACGACGCTGTGACTCTTCCCCGCCTTTTCAGTTCAAAGAATTCGACGTAAACCACTAGTTAACAATGGATCTATACAGATGTTTCATTGCGATCATTTATAACTTGGTATACCTTCCAGTGTTGCTGCCTGTGTCTCTTGTCCTAGCGCAAATAACCAGAGGCCGACCTGAGGCTGTCTAGTGCGAGGCACTTGCGCGTCGAATAAACCGCTAGCAAAATCCACCGTAAATTTATTTCACGTTTAGTTACCGCTGATTAGTCGAGTCGATAAAAACCAGTAAAACAGCGAATCGTTGTTAACGAGCCTGTCAACACGAAGAGCTGTTCTCAATGGAAAAAACGTTGCTTCTACGTGGCCCAAGCACCATTATTGATGACATTGTTGCTGTTGTTGCCGCTGCTGCGGCGTTATGACGTTGACTTGTTCCACATAACCAAATCTGGGCCGCTGCTGTCGGCAAGGAACGCCATCGTAATCCATTAGCCGGAAACAAACGACCGATGCCGTACTGTCACCGAGTGGCAGATGGCGACGATCCTTAGCATACTTGAAGTCAATACGACCGGGAGACGCTGATATATACCGTTGGTGTGTTTTCGTTAGGGAAAGGATTCTGTTTTTTCCTTTTTTTAATTAAACACAACAATTCATTTCATTAGGTACAAGCTTACTCTGTTTGGGCGTAGAAGGATCGGACGATTTAGCAGCCAACGTACAGACGTAAGTTTACGCAAATGCAAAAAATCACATTGTTCCTCAGTGCGATTTGGATTCTAAAGGTTCTCATTTAATTAAATGCAAATTAAGTGTCATCACAGGTATTTGTTGCCACGTGCATTTACTTATTCCAGCTTCCTTCATTTCTGCCAGCTGCTTGCTATGTATCGAACTGGCGGATTTCGAAGCAGCAGCGACCTTTAATTTCTTTCGACCACTGTCCTAGGCTCGATACACCATGTACGCTGGCATATATATGCAATACGCATTCTATATCAATTTTTCGCCTAGCCGGAGCTTCCTCGTTATTGGCATCTCGGTTTTGCTTAGCGGAAAAGGCCCTTTCGGCGCGCTGTCGAGTCATAACCTAGGTTGCCTAGTTCTCTTGTAGTCACAATAGCTTAGTCCCCATTGCTGTCGCCGCCAGCTGTATGACCTCAATCGCTTTTTGTTTGCGAGGAAGACTCCTCCCCATGCAAATCACAATCCTTTGAATACTATGTTCTGGCTACATTTTCTTGCGATTTTTTGCGTGTCAAATAGGCTGTTTTTATTATTATGTCTGTTTTGACAGAAATGACACAGCTAGAAAAGATATTGCAATTGGTAAATACACGATACTCAAAGGAAAAATTCGGACGGTTTTAATCACTGGGATTCGGATGTCTAGCTCATACTGGATTCGCTTTTAGTGAATTCACTGAACGATACGTTTTTCCCTTAATGCAGAAGATAAAACAGGACAACATTTTCAAAATGTGCGCGCCATGAGATAGTGGCATTGTGAGAGTATTACATGAACACTGACAGCTTGTTCACACTATCGCTGTGATAGCAGCCAGTGATTACTTTCTCACGTGACCTAACATCATACCGCTTCTATTCAAATACGACAATCTTATTTAACACAACATTATGTTATTTGCAACAGAGCGTTATAGACTACCAAGTACAGTAATGTCTACTTTACTGTCGCAACCCATCGCTATTACCGTTACCAGATGCACGGTTCCTATGAGAAAATGTGTATTCATAGTTTGCTTCGTACCATACTTCCTGCATCCTGAATCCAGCTCCCAGCTACCCCTTATCACGTGTGGGATTAAGACTGTGCGATAGCCAGTTCAGGGAGGAAAAAATGGGAAAGTCCAACGACAGTTTCCACGCCGGTGGTAAACCCGTACAGACTCAAGTGTTCCTTGTCAAATGATAGAACAGGAGCGAAAAAGCGTATCGCAGTTTCCTATTCCATCTGTCATCCCCCGGAACTGAGTACTTCCCCTGGCTCGCATATAGGAAATATGCACTTGTTGATGTTGCACCGCTTGTAGCTGTGGGTCTGCAAAACACAATGAGACTTCGCTCTAATCATTTGCTTTCCTGTGAAAGGACGTTTACGCCGCTTCGTTCGACGAGAGGCTGGATCAGATAGCACTGCGCTGAACTGGACCGTATGAATCTGTTTAGAAAAAAGAAGCGTTATGGACTCATGCGAACCGTATTAAGCGAACGATCTTTGGTACTAACAGGTACATATGAGTGGACTATGACAGTTAGTGGTGATTTTGACGGAGCTCGCGAGCAGACGAAGGCAGCAGACGATAAACTCTCGATCATTTGTATGTGCCTTTGACTGTCCCATCGCGTGTACGCATTGCAGTACTTTTAGATGATTCCGGTCGAACTCAGGGCGCTTCCTCTGTGCTTAAATAGCCGTTTTGAAACTTAGTAAACCAGCATTTAACGATTCCCTTCAACCGTTGCTTTCGTCTGTGATACGGACTACTCTGACTGCTTCGGGCAAGGTTGATGTCACCGAATCGCGAACAAATATGGGTGTCAAAAGATCCTTTTTTAGATAGAGTACCCATATTTGGCACCTTCTTTCGACACAAACAATACAAATTGTCAGCAGAAGCCAAGAGCTTCCGAACGGTACACTGCATAAACGCATACAAAACAGTTGCCGCGAGAAAGGAACGTCGCGAAGAAGTGCGCCAAAAACTTGCAGAACTTAATAGATTGAGTCTAACCAGAAAGCTTAATGTGGCGTGACAGCTGAGAGGCGCGTGAAATAACAATAGTTATAACAAAAATAGACGAAACAGCAGCACCAGTGGCGCGCTCGGATAACGTACATGTTAGCTTCAAAGTCGGCGTAAATGAACTTTTACTAGTTTTTGATTTTATGAATTTGTCAACCTCCATCTGTTTCGACTTCATGGCTCACTACCAGCATCGCCGGCAATATGATCATCGTTACAATCACTGGCACCAGCGTTTCCTCCTTTTTTATTTTGTCCGTCTGTGACAGCACGATTCGCGATGATATCTCGCCGTTGACACTTGAATCAGCTGCAGGCGGGTCCTGCGACAGAAAAGACGAAAGCAACCACCTCACGGGAGAAAACAAGCTTTGCACGCTGGAAGGCGAACAAACCGTTTCCTTGCCTTCGCAGCACCAGCAGCATCGAGCAGGAAACTACTGTCCGTGTAAGCAGGCTAAACAAAATTAGGACTACGACGAAAGTGCTAGAAGAAGGTGAAAAATGGCCGCGATGTGACCGTCGTTATTACTGTTATCGTTGTTAAGATTGCCACCAGTACGCGGCCGCTCCGGCAACGACCCATCACCGCGTCCGTCTTCATCGTCCCTGCCATAGAACTAATCGTAGACGACTAAATCACCGCTGCTGACAAATGTGTTATTATAGTTGACTGGCTCTGGCGCCGGTAACAACCCAGTTGGAGAACCGCGAACAGATTTTTGCGACCAACCGATGAGGTTGCGAACCGGGTAAAATGGTGTTGATGATTGCCTTGTTGCTTTTGCCTGCAGCTGCTTTCGCCGACGATGCACTTGTTGCTATTGTTGTTGCTGTGGTTATTGTCGTCAGTGGATATAGCCAAGATGAGAAAGACGTTTGCTTCATTCCATCGATACCGGTTCTGCATCGTAAACAGTTACTCCGACGACCTAACTACCATCCGCCTTTACCGCTGGTACGCCGCCACTGGCTTCAGTTAGCCCAGCCAAATAGCCAGTATCGCACAACGGGTCGTAGGGGTCGTCCGTTTTTTCAGCGTTTCATCAACGCCGCCTGATGAAACCGTTAAGGCTGACTCGACTTCGGTCGACGGCGACCTGACTTTACTCTGATGACTTGTCTACTTTTCGCTAGCAGACGGCTATTAAATAGCTATCGTAGCGATAGCAGCAACAGCAGCGGCCGCATCGCTAGCTCTCGTGTCGGATCTCATCAGAGCGGCAACGATCGCATTTACGAAGGTAACCAACAACCAAGAAGGGATCAGGAAAAAGAGCGTTCTATAACTACTGTAATTTGTCACCAGGCCGCTGGTAGCAAATAGCAGAAGTGAATTGGAGCATGCTGAAAGCGGCGAAAAGTAAACAGCAGAAGAGAGCGATTCGATGAAAATGAAGCAAAAGTGAAAACGCCACTCTCGCTCCTAAAAGTCACTGTGTTTCTATGAATAATAGCAATAGTAAGCGTTAACGAATGACACCGGGCTCGGAAGTGATGGGATAGAACTCGATCGGCGATACGCGATGGCAGCAGAAGTAGGCGTCAAACAGCCGTAAAGAAGACCCTTCGAACAGAAAGCTGTTTAGCGATCTACAGCAAATAATAATCGATGTGATGACAGCTCTAACAGCAACAACGACGGCGGCATCAGCAAGAGAGGATACAAATCCGAAGGAAAAACAGGTTGATTCAACCAGCGGTCTACGAAGTGTTCCAGAACTCGTGATTCTGAGCAAGATTGAGCTTGTTTGTTCGGTGTCGGTACGTATCATGCAGGCGAACACATAATGAGTTTGCAGAAGTTTCAGGCGAGCGTTGAATCAGAGACAAAGGGATCTAAGGCAATAATGAGAAAACGCACAGGGAAGACCGAATGAAAATTAAAACCCTTTGAGGGTAAAGAAGAAAAATAAAGACTTCTGCCGTGACATTCGTCATTCATTTAGATATCTGACAACAACCAATAATCATTTACTTTCATTACGAGTCGAGTCGAATAGAGAAGGAGGAACGGAGTCGTATCCATTGCAAGAACTGCACAACGGGTTCGTCTGCTCACCAAACGAACCTGTTTAATACATTTTCGCAGCGCGTACCCACTTCTTTACTGTTCTTAGCACAAAAATAGGCATTGCTAGGGGTCGAGTTGCGGTTCCTTCTTTTTGAGCACCTTTGACACAAGTTTGTTTAGGTAAAGATGCCGTATAATAGGACATGGCAATACGGTCGACGCAAACTTGAAGGAGCACCAGTCGTCAAAAACAAGGAATGTGAAATAGAATGAGGTACAAAGTGTTATTAGGTTTCTCTTTGTTGATTGGACTCTCTCGCCATGCCGCTTTACGTAGCCAAACCATACGCTGACGGCTAGAATTTAAAGAAATTATGCAACTCAGCCTACTAAACGAGCTAAACAGGTTCTTCCAAACAATAATTTAAAAGCAGGTATCTTCTACGCTACCCATCTCACATCGAGTATTATATTTAATGCGGAAAGCTTTGCTGTTCTACTAATTATCATCATTAAAGAGTAGCAAACGCTGCTGCGGCAATAATTTTTTTGCCAAATTTTTGCCCCTGCACAGTGCGCTTTCCCTGCTGTCGGAGCCAATGACGTACTCGATTATGCTTTCTGAACGTGTCTAAACTGGATCGACATCAACAACCGGCCGACAGATCAATCGCACTTTCCCAAAAATTCAAACCCTTTTTCATGGAAGACTTTCAAACGAACAAATAAAGATTAGCCACGATCTTCTTCGTGGTTTCCACAACTTGCTATTATCATCAACAACGATATCAAGCAAATCAGTATCGCTCATTGTCCATAGCTGGTTTTCCCCGTCGAAAGTTCAGGTTCTTCTATATATGCCCTATCAGGACAGATCTATCAGGCGCGAACACTGCCCACACAGCCTAACGTTCTTACACGACAATAAATACTCCGCATATATTCCGCTCTATTAAATTGGTTCGAGCGCGCGGAAATTTTTCGCTGGAACCACACGATCCTGGAACAAAAGTAAATGCTGGATTCTTTTTGTGTACCCAATGTCTGCGAGGTTTCGAGGCCACAGAATCCACGTACGGGTGTATCTATACAGGCATCTAAAGTTTAAGTCATAGAATCAAGCTCGTTTGGACCAGCCGAGTCGTCTGTCGTGAGTCAAAAATCCATACGTACAACGATTTCTGGCCGTCCTGTATTCATAGAATTGTACGTATCACGAACTAGTCGTTGCGTCGGCCGCCTTTTTTCTGTATCGGCAGCAACTGCCGATTATATCATAGCTGTGTCTCAATCCATTCAATGGTCTGCACATGAATCTGGAGCGTCGATCTATCGCAAACAAACATGGCAAGGCGGAATGCTACTGCTGCTGATGGCGGCCACCGGTGATGGAAGGTTCGCGAAACGCAGGTAAACTTCAAACGAGATATTCTTTTTTGCCAACATATACGATAGCCAAGCAACGAAACTCATATAATTTGCAATGGGAGAGGATAAAAAGGTAACGCTTGAAACAATCATTTGAAAACGATAGAAGAAAAGTCTCATATCATTATCGGAAGACCAGCTAAGTTGCTCTATAGTTGGAGAGGTACGAGTTGCCGTGCGCAAAGGTGAGGGCGTGAGCACGTCGTGATATAAAATCGAAACTACCGTCGGCCGTCGTAGGATTTATCGTATGGGGCGATGGCCGCAAGCAAACAAGTCGGCAATATTCTAGCGCCGATGCGACTCGTCGGCGATTGAATTGCTTCTAACACGTTTGGGTACACTGTATTGGCGTCTCGGAGCTGCTACAACTAGAAGCAATGATACTGGTACGTCAACTATGAATAGTTATCATTGTGCCAAGTAAATACTTTTAATTGAACACGGAAAAACCTGGCAAATGATACTTGTGCCTTCAGTAGATATCTGTGAATAGTTACTAAAGGTGGAAGAACGAAGAAGCCATCTAGTTAGGAGAGGATAGGTCGCTATTTTGGTTTTTCAGAGATGCATCTATCCACAGCTATCTATAGCTAACGGGCTATCACTGCAGCTGGCAAACAAGAGATTTCGAAACCTGTAAACGTATACGAGTTCGGTTCGTTACACGACACCAACAGCAAACAAATGAAAATGAATCCATGAAGTGTATATAACTACTTTCTTAATTACGTCCCCGCGTTAACGTGAATTGAACGGAAAAAAAGCACAGGCAAATTCATAACAGACCCGTCTCAGGCACTGAATTTGTACAACGGTTCTGGTCGATTATCGCTTAGCGTATCGCCAGTGCTACGCTGGTGGTCAAGGATCTAGGAAGAGTTCAGCACTGGCCAATATCATTTATCGTTGTTTTCGTCAATGAAATGATTTCCATTAGAACACCGTAGCCGTGAGCAGTATGAGGCTGTATGGCCACTTCGGCCGGCCAAATGGGCTAAATAGCAGAAAATAAAATAGACGACGGGCATCTATAGGCCAACGTAAGAGTAAGCTTGCAATATGTACGTTTTCCCTTGTGCTCCATAGCGTACGCCCTGAAACTGGTACTTTGTGCCGTTTGATTGTCGTAATTGGCTTGGGTCCCTGTAGATCTACGTCATCACGTCAATTATCTAAATAATACTATAAAGTCAATAAGAGACGAACAGCAAAGATAACTATAGAAAATTAGCATTAAATATTCATTACTGGCCAAAAGCTGCCGCTTACGGCGTCGGCAACAGCGACGACAGGCCGAGATCTCTATATATATACGTATTGCACAATATCGACAGGGTATTAACGCACGTTGACAGACGATCAGGCGCACTTGTAACGTAATGTAAAAAAAAATTTAACAATTGCGCATACTCAGTGCGTGTTACGTTTTGAGACAGTTTGAGCTTGGTAATGTATGTATACTATAACCTAGGCTTAATGAAATCTATCAAAACACAAAGCGTCTTTAGAGAACAGAGAGAATACCTGCGTCGAGAAGTTTAGTATAAACTTTTCAACTCTGTAACTGACAATCGTTCACGGTTGTATCAATCGGATACGAACACGGGGGTCAAACAAAAGTAGTGCTCCCGGGTGCCTCTCCTTAGCAGACGTAGTATGCCTTCGCATTGATCGATCTTCCATAGGTTTGTTACTTGGTCGTTCAATATGCATTACACGCGAATAGACACTGCACGAAGCCTGTTATTTTCGGTGTATGTGAAGTTTTGAATAGGCTTACGTCCGTGCCGCTCCGGTATGCACAGGCTGATAGATGTACACCCGGCCATGCACACTATTCATACATGTATACATGTTCAAGAGTCTTTACGCCTGTTGCTGATTGCTTGAAGAAAAATGTCGAACCCTATTCCCTCCTGCGGATGCTGTTGGCGTGATGCTGACGTCACGGCAGCTTCTGCGGGGCTAGCTGTATCTGTTACTTCAGCCCACGGTATGCCACTCGTCGAGCGTTTCTGCTACAGATCGTTGCTCTGTTATATGTGCACACTACACAACCTTCGTTGTTTCGAGTTGTATGTTCATTCAACGGGTACGATCGTGTGAACTTTTCCGTCGCCGGCGGTGACTCAATCGCCCTAGGTTTCTTTTGATCGATGTGCAGTTGTATCATCTGCGTTTTCACTATGGTATTTTTTTTGGCTGTCGCTCGCTACGCTTTACCATGAAAAATGTTTGTGCTGCTGGGTGTTATGGCGATGCCACGGGTGACGAAGCCGACGATGATGATGACGAAGTCGCCAGAGAACTACGGGGATCATGGCATAGCTGATGCTACTGCTGTAGTTTATGTTGATTTTGATGTTGCCGTTGTTGATTGTGATGATGATGGCGACGGTTATGTTTATGATGATACCAAAAGCGACAGAAATAGGAATGAATTAGAAAAGCGATACTCGATCCATGGCGAGCAACAGCAGCGATTCCGGTAAAGGCCCTGATGATAGGCTTAACAAGCGTGCAAAAAGAAAGCTAATGGAAAAATTCCGTGGGAAATCGAAGACGACTTCTGCACAAGAAGTACAAAGCTGCTCGCAATAAACTAGCGTCACACCTCAAATCAACGGCGTTGAAAACGAAATTCTTTGGAATGATGACACGGCGCTGACTTCACAATAGAGGAAAATCAGGAGAGCTGCTACCGCCGCTGTTGTTCGTCATAGAAGCGCATGCTGAAGTCAATGTAACGGGTGGAAACAGAAGACAGAAGTTGTATGAAGCGACCTGCGTCGTTGTAGAAATAGGAGTAATGGTAGCAGAATAAGAGAATGCAAGGCGGGTTCGCGGGCGGTTTGGGCCGCGCCAAAGAAAAAGCCAAGTGGGCTCTCGAGTACCCCGTTTTTCTGCGGCGGCTGTAGAAGCAATTGCCGTGGCTCTCGTTCCGTTACGCTAGGAAGCGCCGTTGCTACGTTCAGCAATTTCATCTAATTTCGACCACCCCGGACATCGAAGAGTCCGTCAAAGAAGATGAAGAAAGGATATGATTGCCTTAGACGATGACAATGATGATGATGACGATTACATTGAAAATAAAGCAATAACAACAGTTGCGGTTCTATCAGTAAAGCGCACGGACGTGCGTATTGGTGTTACACTTTTATGGCTTTATTTCGTCTATGCGTTATAACGAAAGAGAGCCGTCATTACCGAAAAGAAAGTACCGACGCCACATCGCGTACAGCATTGCACACGCAGGTGGCTAGACAACGCTAACGCGAAAGGCAGTCTCTGTTCTAGTGAACAGAAACTGGTCGTCAGGTTGCAGCCATTGATATCGTCTTCAATCATCAGATCTCTTTAAGTACTACTATTATACTGCAATTGCTACTAGCGAAGTTTGCTTAACGGAAGATCAGAAGCAGCAAAAGCATCGACATGGTTCGTTTGCCCCTGTCTCCAGAACAATTTTGCAGTTTGCCCGCTAGCTGTAATAGCAGACGATATTGTCTGCTAGCAGCGTTGCACTGGGATAATGCGAACACGACGCGATAGGATGAGAGACAAAGACAAACGCCACAGAGAGAGGCGTCCCATGGCAACCGATTTAGGGCTGAAGAGACGAAAGGCCCACGTTATTGGAAAAAAAAAGCGAAAATAACCATCCCGCCGTTAGACAAAACGAGGCTACACAATTGCCGATGGCTAACAGATGGCAGCGGATGGAAAAAGACGCACCGACTTCTGGCGACGGACGAGCGATAACGACGCTGCTACTTCCTGTCGGTGAGGGGCCGGCCTTCTGTGTGCTCATTTTTATGTTCGGCTATGTATATATATATAGCCGAGTTTGCAAGTGAAAGTAATGGAGCTTGTGACGTAAATGAAAGCGTCGGTATACCTATGTCATTTTAAGACCAAAAAGCCTGTCTGGTTTAAGTGAGCATTTGATCAATTTCTCAATCAGTCGGCCGGGCCTATGTAGCCCTACAGCGGGAACAAGAACTTTAATTCTGTTTTCGAGCCGTTGTTAAGGCCAGCTGGCCATCAGCCGACGTCTAATATGGACCTATGTCCACTAGGCCAATATTAAACAAAGATAGACTTCATTGTCAAACGGACCCCACCAGCCGTAATATACATATAGCTATTAGTATAATACGACATTCGGCACAAAATGGCTGTCGGTAGCATATCTAGCATAGTGAAATGAATACAAATTCTGATAGATAATGTTAACAAAAGAGCATCAAGTGTTCACGGGACAGACGAAGCCTACAAGGACAGATAAAATATTATTAGTATTACAATTACTTGTACGATAACTGTTGGCTATTTTATTTCCATATATAATTTCTATTTGTATATGTTCTCAGCGGGGATGTAGATGGGGGTGAATAAAGGGTAATATTGTAACCTGACGAGACACTAAATATAGTCGTGCATGTTATTTTGACTGTTTCTAGGCTGGACATGCTTTGCTAGCTGCTAATTGCGTGCACCTATATATATATATATATATATATATATATCAAGCTGATTTCTGGCTGTGAGAAAAATTGACAAATACATTCATGTGTTCCACGGCTCGCACCTCCTTTGTTATGATTCGTTCATTTTATACAAAAAAAAACATCAATTACTTTAATTATGAATCGGCAACAAAAAATGAAGCTGAAGTCGAGCCAGTTAATCAATCGTAATGTGCCTTCATAAATGAAATAATGCTGAGCAATACAACCGCGAACCGTAAGCACTGCAGTATCTCTATCCACAACAGGAATGGGACCATCTTATAATAAAAGAAGCTATAGTGCTAACTGAATTCTTCCAGCTTAAACAAATGAAGATACTTTAGAGCTTGCTATCGCTCGTTCACATTGAAGATCTTATACACTAGTTGCTAAATGGGTTCATACCGAGCGGTCTTGTTCGGAACAAAATCCCTTAAATCTGGCACTTTTCACCGTTAGATAGCATCAACTGAATATAAGCGACCGAAAGGCACCATAGAATAGTTCGGGCAAAGGCAGCCTTAAAAACGTTCTGGGACTATTAACGACGGCACTGCGTTTCGTGCAGTATGTCACCAATAGTTCGTCGCGGGAAATTCAAATTCAGACAAAGAAGGCCACGCGTGAAATAGCTAATCTGGTCACTGATTTCGTCAAAATCACGCTAATGTATCATTATCCATACCTATCGTCTCCGGTATAGCACAGTCAAATATAAGATAGATTGTCCTCTCGAAGGTTTCGTGAACTAACTTGCGAGCTAACTTGAAATTCGTAAGTGTACGTTTCATAACGTGCGCTTATCGCAGAGAGGCAGGTATGGTGAGAAACGTACGCAGCGAACCCCTTGGCATACAGAGTGTTCCACTAGCACGTATATCGACCGAGGCACACCCTTCAAAGTAAAGCCGACTCCAAGAAACGAGGGAAACATATACAAAAGCTAATAGTAGTTGAGATGTTTGACAGTCGATTGCAACCATACTACTCAAGACTGTACAGGATTAGATCGGGTATGTGCTAAGAAAGATAAACCTGAGGGCGACGACGACCACAAATGAACGGAAAATACCTACATTATTGCCTACATTACTCTCAGACTCTTTCAGTGGAGTAAAAAACAAGGTTAAGTGTGTGAAAGTTGGATTTATGATGGGCAATCAATCGATATAATCATATTGATCTATTTCATGAGATATGCGACTATGAAACGAAGAAAAGCACAGGTTCATCTCACCATTTTTCTAATATCTAATATTAGTCAAAAATTCACTCTTTTCGAACATGTTTTTGCGCGAAAGATTGGGTTCTAAATTACCCACTACACGAACCTGACAATCAGGAAGTGATGCAGAGCTGGGTATAGTCACTGCAATTATACTCGCAAATGTGATTCTTCGAATAGCTCATGTAAATCTTACGACGTGAAAATACAAATATACGGAAGTATACTTGTTTAAAAAAAAAAGGCAGCGTTCATTTTTTATATGAAATTAGATTGATAATCTAAAGGTAAGTAATTTTTGCACTAGCTATCTAAAATACCATTGCCCACTGAATCATTGACAACCATGACACATGTCACTGATAATACCTGTTTATTGAGGGCCGTCAATCAATTTTCTCCCCCTATAACATACAAAATTATAACACGCGATTGTTTTTTATGCCTTTTCCGAGTTTCGTTGATTGTATCCCGTCGTTGTCAGTATTATCACGATCTGCGTTCATAGTTATAGTGATTACTGACCATTTTTTCCATCTATCGCTTATCGTATAGCATCTCGGTTAACGTCACGACATTAATTTACTTTGTTGCCATCTGCTATGTCTGCCGATGGCCGATGACAGCGTAGAGTGCTATCATTTTAAAGGTTCTGTTTCCTTTTTCAACAACAATTACTATTGCTATTCCCGCTGAATTAGCAGAAGAACAGCAATGTATTGTGGCAGTGTTCAAAACATACGACGTTTGGTGAGGGTTTCGTCGTTTCCGTTGACGCGTCGTTGCTCGACCCATTTCTTTTGGTAGCGCTATAACGTTGCGGTAGAGGCAGCCTGATAGTATTCTCCTACGTGTTTCCATCGCCTTACGCCGACCTGCTTGCTGTCTCGCTTTTCGATGACTCGAAGAGCTAACTGTTGTTATTTGAATTTGGTAAGCAGATGAACAAGATTGTGCCCCGAGCGTGACTGATCTTCGAATAGTCTCCGGGGCTCAATGTAGTAGGACTTTACCTGCGCAGCAGGGCACGTCGACGATGGTCGCCGAAGCTCCTATATCATTTGCAATTTTGCTTGGTGGACTTATCAGAAGTAGAAAAAACCCATCGAGAACGTAATGGGTCCGGCCGTTATGTCTCAATGCAGCTCGATCCTGTGCTTGCTCGTTGAGAGGTTAGTTAGCGATATTCCGCTGTTGCGGTAGAGATAACTGAGCGCATTTTAGCCCTAGTTGACAGATGAGTGTAGCTGACGAGCGCATATCAGCAATACGATTCAATGCAACACTGCCACCTGCTGTTCGGCTACGTTTTTTCAAGCAGCATTTAATTTGTCACGCTTTGTATTCCATACGATAGTTTTATGTCGTTGGCCTATTGATAGCAAGAACGTTTTCCTTCACTAATGTGTTTTAATTGTAGAAGCTTTTCCACTTACACTATCGCAACGATGGGTGTATGTGCAACGTCGTGCAACATGCGGGGCATTTCGATGAGCACACTAACAAGAATGGCCAGCATATACAGACATGGCAGGTATAAATTCCCACAGATACCACCATTACCATACCAGATTAACCGACTATATATATATATATATATATATAAAAGTTTCGAGTTATGCTTACGGTGCTATCACGAAGCATTACTTCAAACGCCTGGCTCAATCCAGCACAAAGCTTTCGAAGTTAAGCCATTGCACGTGCTATCAAGATAATCACTGCGCCGTAACGGAGACATATGTACACTGCACATATGAATCGAAAAAATATAATATATATATATATATATATATATATATATCGCAGTTTTCGACCAACTGACAGCAACGTTGTCGTTCGCTGAGGCTCGTTGTCACGCATTCGTGTTTAGGCCCTGGACGCTACGTATTGCGTAAGCGCAGAAGGAACCGACGGTCGAATAGGCGAAAGAGTGCTGCAGTGTCGTAGCAATAACAATACATTCAATCAATATTGGCAAAATAGACGCTTTTCAAGCTTTATTCACACTGTTCCGTAGCTGTGGCCACTGCTAGCGTAATGCAAGTGCCTTTCATGAAACTCTAGTACGATATATATTAATATGTATATGCTGTTTGGAAATTACGCGATAACAAAGTTCGCCTATCGTCTCCGCTATGGCGCCTCGTATGGGGCTTAAGTAAATACTAATAAAAGCCATAAAGTCATTTCGGTAGCGGCCTTGGCTGACTGTGATAAGAGCAGCGGCTGGAATGTTGCTACGATTATGGCCGTCAGAACTGCTCTGTACAGCAACAGCTGCTTTTCCAGGTAGTAACAGCTGCAGGAAAAACAACAACGACTACGACGGCAGCAGCTGCTTGTGGGGTGCGACACCGCTACGACCATGTGCGACGGTGAGCAGGCCCATCTGACTAGCGATAATTGCTTCGCTTATATGCCCACAACGTCGATAAAACGTCAATGCCATTTTGGTCCTCTGGCTTTTTTCCGTCGCGCTGGTTAGGCAACAGGTGACAGCGATGGCGGCGGTTGCAGCGGTAACAAGGTCGCGTGACGTTCGATTACCCATTGGCGGAACGCTGTTGTTCCTGTTATTGCCGTAAAACGACGGACGTGTTTAGCTTGCCACTTCGGCAGCAAACAGATGCTACGTTCAATTGTTTAACCCGCTTTTTTCAATTGTTTAACCTTGCAATGGCCCGCTGCTAAACCCCGCTCTTCCTTTAGGCTCACGTTCGTCGTCCTTTCCCCGCTGAGTTAACTACGAGCGAGCTTTTACTGGCAGTAACTATTTTATATTACTTATTATCATTCTTATTTTGATATTAATTTTACGCTATTTATTGGTATTGTTCGTTAAATAAGCGTGCACATTGCTGAATAGGATGCCATCTGGACATCTATGAAACAGTGCTCCGTGTTTGTGTGTCTCACTTAACGGGTCGATTGCTTGTCTGCGGTGACAATAACATGCCTACCGACTATGACGTGGCCGCATGGATCACCTGTTAACAGCAACGGAGCTTCATTCAAATACTACCGTTTCTACAGGTACTCGCTGCACCCTTAAACGTTACCTCATTTAGATAATCGCGAACGGATGAAGATAACCGTTGCAACGTGTCAGCCGGTGAATGTATTGCTCCGTAGACAGAGGAAAAACGTTTAATACTGCCAGGGCAACACCAGCCAATGACGCCGTTTGACAGCTGACGTCTATGACGTGACTTTTCTTTTCAATTTCGATTTAGTATTCATCCCTTTCGAAGGAACAGACAGCGTTACATATAGGAACGGATACACATGCCGGAACGGGTTGCTTCGACTGGACCGCACTCAACCCCACCGGACCCTATAGACCTTACCGGACACAGAGTTGCGGTTGGGGAGACGCAACACTAAAGGCAGTTGTCGTCTGCCGCAACTGGGTGTACTACTGCCGCTGCTGTTGACAAAACGTGACAGCACTCTCCACTACTGACAATGTAGTAGTTATTGATTTTGACTCATCCTGTCTTTTGCGGCGTTTTTTGGGAGGGCTGCAGGAGACACACACGTCGACGTGCTTACCACAATGACGAAGCAGCAAACGTCCTGACATAATCAACAATCGAAAAAGAGCCCATATTCGCGAACATTCGCATCGAGTCAAATCGGACAGGGCTCGTGAGGAAGAAACCCAATAACGAACAAAACTGGGCCCAGCAGGAATCAGACAGCTGCGAGGGCGCTCGTTGAAACGAAGGTTCTTATCTCTTTTCCTGTTACTTTTACCCTTATAACAACTGCTATTGCTGCCACTAATGATAAATGCCGTCTTGTGAGTAACGGCTGTAAATGTCAGTACAACTGCTTTTATTAAAAAAAAACGAAGGGGTAAGGAAACTTAAATTAAATAACCGTACATAGACAACTAAACACTCGCTAAAGTATATACGCAACATAATTTAGGAAAGTCATAACTGTATAAGTCCATTCTTTTTAAAAGAGCCGATGCGCCGCTCTTATAGTTGGTAGATTGGTCAATCAATCGTTTACCCATGATGCACGACGTCGAGCGCCACTGACGCAATGGCGCGGGCTACCGACTAAAGATCATTACGGCGACAACAATGCCGGCCTTTTTTGACATTATAATAAATGTCTATCCGCATTATTAGCTATAGCAATGGCCGTATTAGCGTTAAAGTGGAGACACTTCGGTTTAATAGACGACAGTCTACAATAGTGTTGCTGATATATAATGGACGTAAAATACCGCTAATAGCATTTGTCCACGCATAAGTACGTGGAACATATAGACTGAATGGTCTTACTACATATATACTCTGAGGGAAAAATCGTTCTTTTCATGGTATGAAGCTATTTACATGTGCAAAAATAAAAGAATACGTAACGTGTAGATTATATTTTTTATGTTAGATCCGTTACTTAATCTCTACACGGTGCGAATACGACTATTGCTGAATCACAGATCAGAAGGGGTAGTAATGCAAACCGTGCCCTCTGCTTAAGACGGTAGCTATATTTAAAAAAAATAATACTTAACGTCCGGTGCATGAATCATTATGTATCGCTTCTTCAGATAGCTGGCTTCCGCTAGTACGAAACCAAGAGCGCCAACGCCAACGCCAAATTCCACGTCGTGTTACTCTAGTCAAACGTGCCATTGCTACATTATTACAGTGATACTTCACAGCTAGTCGATATAATGTAAAGGGCGAACGATGCTCACAGGACGGATTTACTTGAGGGGTGACATGAACTGCTCGAGTTCCCCCAACGCACCGTGGCGCGACTTTGCTATTGCATGCGCATCGAAAGTTATTGTGGCACATCTTCTGGCACGCTATAAATCACAACAACGAAAAATCTAAAAGTCATTTTCTCCCTCATCGCAGGTTTGTCGTCTCATGCCTCATTAGAGACCTATGAACACCACGATGTGCTGTGCTTTTTAGGATCTACGGTGCTTTTATTCCATGGAACATGCATAATTTTGGAATCATTCGGGGCTGCGGACGACCACGCATTTATGAGACCGACGATGGCAGTTGTTGATACATCAGCGTCATTCACACACAGAGTACACCGACTCGGTTGTTAGTAGAACATGTATACGCAGCACGCTCGCGAGCATTTTATCATATAATGTTATTTTATTGTTTTATGTAAACAATTGGTGATTGTATCTCCCACGATTGGCCTTGTATAGAGGAAAAGTATTAGATTTAGCAATTACCTGACCGGCTTCTCGCGCCAAATAGTCTTAAGCGTTTCTTGTTCAAATCTAGCACTATTCAAAGTCACATTATACATATATTATAGCACGAAACACAAATAGCAAGCAACAGGCGATGCAGAGGAGCCCACTGTAATTAGTGAATGCCGACCCTTGCTGGGTGTAAGAGTCGAAAGATCTTTTCAAAGCACTAGGGACTGCTAAATGTATGCGAAAGAGAAAAAAGCGCTTCCAAAGTAAATACTCTGTTTTTCGTTACGGAAGAACGCATCTGGATTGCTTTGGTAATGGCTTCCGAAAAACCTCGTGCATCAAGATCAAACGGTGAGCTAAGTTTGTACAGCATTTTAGAGCTTAGGTTGTCTTTATTGCGTTTTTAAATGTACATAAGAGTGTCTGACTTGTATGTCGAAAGTCCGATCACTGAACGAACGTCAGATTAAGCCTTTGTGGACTCTTTTTTTTTACTTTTATATGCCTCACAAAGTAGGCATCTTGAACTGTTTTTGTTTTCTAGATCACGAAAAATACCTATACAAATTTGCTAGCGACTGTCGAAAAGAAGGATTTCTGATTCACTGCTGTCTATTTTATGGCTTCTATCGTATACATCCGCTACGCCATTATCTATAATACTGTCCATATAACTAGGATCCTATCATAACGCGCTAAATGAAATCAATAGGCCAAAATGCTTCGGAGAAACTTTACTCAATAATCAATGGGGATAGAGAAAAAAGCAACCCAAATGTTTGGCTCAGCCATTAAGACACAACGGTGACATTTACAAATATGTTGGGTTTTACATTCAATGCGTAAATGGTTAGACATTGCTTTCCGCAACCGATTCCTGCTGGCAAAAACTAAAAGATCTCAACGCTTATATTTAAACCGGAACGATTACGTGTTTCTAAGTTTAGCAGATGAATACATTATTACTGTCTTTTCACGGGCCTAACGGAAATTACAAGGAGTGAAATAAGAAAAATATTACTGACATAGTAATATCACTATCTCTGTATAGAAACGTTTCAATATGATATGCCGCATTGATGTCGTACACGTCTACGGCGACAGCGCACCGTAATCGCCGCCCTGAACGGCTTAACCAGTCAGCAACAAACGGCCAGAAAGCCACATAAGCTACACCGACGTATACGCATTTTACTACAAATTATTGCTCCTAGTTTTCACCAGTGTTGTATCTATTGTGCATCTCCCCACGCCGTGTGATATAGGGACAACGGCATAGTATTTGGCGTTCCTCAGTCACTGATTGAAATCGCTCGTACCGACACACATCTATATGCCATTATCTGTGTGAAATTGGCGCTTTGCATTGGCCTAGGTGAATAAACCAAACTGTTACCTGCTATTGCGGCTCTAGTCGTCGTCGTCGCCTTCGAATATTAGGACACTGTCAGCCCTGCCGTTGACCATGGCCTCTCCGCATCGTTCTAACCGACCCGACGTTCACCCACTAACCCGTAGTCGCGAACCAGGCCATTACGAGCTCGTTCGCTGCATTTTCTGCAGGATCAAGTTACTGTGTTCCGGTCAGTTACGCTTTATGAGAGCAGACGCTGCTGCGCAGCGACCGTCAGCGGCACGCAGTGCGCGGCCAGGATCATAGCCATTGCCGACGCCGCTGTCTGTTTCTCGCATTGCGGCGCACGCTTGCATCTTGACGGGGTCATCTCGTGATAGTCCGGAACGGTCCAGAGCATCTACCAGCTGACGGCCAATAATCGACGACCGTTGTTGTTTTCGGCACTGCCACAGATCTTGCATATTGCAGTTGATGGTGATGCTTCTGATCTGTTTAGCTCGGTGGCCGCTGCTATTGCTGCTCCTACTGTTATTATTGCTGGAAATCTGTTAGCTGATTAGCGTATCTAGTTGTCAGAAATGTCGGAGCCGTTGCGAGTGGTAGAGAAATGCGTATGTAGGTAAACATGAGATGAAAAGCTATCTGAATTGTTCGAGTCATTACCTTGAACAGCTATACAAGTTACAGGCTAGTATACTGGCTACATCTGGTACATCGTGAACAATGATATGGAGCCGTAGATTACTATCGCGCACGTATCAGGCCTCTATTGCTGCTGCTGCCTGTAGGGTCAAATGCTATTATGCGTGAGGCCTAATCTACCAGGCGAATCGCTCATAAAAAAGCCCGTCTAATCTACTGATCGGTCTGGTATGCTGAGATAAAATGGACAGCAAAAAAATGAGACGTACAAAGTTGACAAAATCTGGGAAATGATACGGCTCAGCTAAATGCTACCTTCGAATTACACCTACACGTAGATAAAGACAGCTTTTGTACGAACACAGGTTTCCCATAGGAATAAACATTTAACTTTACTTTTTCACTAAAAATAAATGGAAAAGCAGCATGTTTCGCGTTTAAACTGGTTCAATAGACTAGTATCAATATTGATGCCTCTGCCATTGCTATTTCCGCTTTAGTTGGAGCTGAACTACAATGGTAAGTACTTTTTAACTGGAAAACATAGAGCTTGTGTGGCTTATGCCGGTTCCGAGTCGGCTATAATTCAGAGCCGGCCTTAGCTTTGCTATTACGCCTATTGTCGCCCCTTTTTCTCTGTTGACTACAAACCGCTTGTTAAATTAATAAGACTGTCAAGTATTGCGCTAGTCGATAGAGTTGTTAGAGAGTCGCTCTATATACGTATCTATTACACGATAGCATAAATAACGTTATTCCATTAAACAAAAGCCTTTACAAACCAGCTGGCTTACCTTCAACACTCTCTATTATTATAGTATCACTCTTAACGCTGTATCCGTTTGATTTCACTAAGTAAAATGTATGTATATATGTATATAATAGCAATGGTAGCTATGGAATAGGTAGCTTCTGTTGTTACTGTAAGAAGAAGAAGGGGTTAAGTGGTGCGAGGGACGAGATCGTCGTCGGATAAGTTCTGTAAGCCGACAACGGCATCAGCATCCACGCCAATAGCAGCTCTAATGAGTTGCCGCAGCGATAACCCAGTAAGTCAGTCATCCAGTCGACTTGTTCCGATGGCGTTGAAGCAATTGGAAACGGGTCAACACCGATGAGACCCGCTGGGGAAGTCAGCTGCTGCCTGCTCGACCCCTGGCGCCCTTCTCCATTCTTTTCCTCTAGTTAACATCCCACACACATTTTCTGCATGTTGCAACAACATCATCATATGCAATTGAATAACACCGCTGGTGGTGGATTAGCCGAGGAAAAAACTACGATGTATCGTATAGCGCTTTCAGTGGAAGAGGCAGCAACCGGAAGTTCAGAAAACAAGGATTCAGTCGAGCGCCCAACATGGCAATAGGAACTTAAACGACCTTACTTAAGACGATAATGATAGTCGAAGTTAGAATTACAAGTAGGAATGAAAAATGAAAAATAGTAGTAAGCGTCTGTTGAGGCGGCCCAATGAAATATTGTATAATATTAAGGGAATTCATTCAGAATTAGCAAATTTGGGAAGGAAAGCCATGGCTAGGAGGACCCGATATTGTTAGCCTAAATAGTTTTTCAATCGATTTGATGACGTAGGGTAGATCTGTGTATTTCAAGCTATTTTTTGCATTGCCAGGACGAAACTGGGCATCCATATGTATAGAGATGTTCTATTAATTGTAATTTAATTAAAGCATTGTTTTTTAACAGTATAGTGACCAGTGTCAACTAACTGAATTTGCTTTAAGCATACGTTTCTGAAGGACTTTGATGAACGTAACGAACGCAGTACCTTACCCCTCAGCAATAGACTAGTTTAATGCGAACAAATGGGCGACTGCAGGTGCGACGCCCAAGTCATTGGATGTGTGTTAATTGGCACACGCTGCCATAGATAACAATTACAGTTATAATCGTACTTTTTTAAAGGTTTTTCTTGACCCGTTTTGAAGGCAAATAATTGACGTCTATCTGAAAAGGTGCTCTACGATAACACTATATACATAGTACACTAAAGAAACTGTATCACTTAGTTGGTAGGTGGGACATTCTGCAATTGTTGTTTTTTTATTCCCGCTTCTCTTTAGATGCTGCACGTATTATTGTCCACAAATATACAGATCGAGAAATCACGTTGAAGGCGGTCAGAATTCGTATCACTTATCGCATAACATTAATGCGCCTATCAAACAGTCTACGCAAATTAGTTGCAGTAGTTGTGTCTTTTCCTGGATACACTGTTTTTTTTCTATTTTTATTACGCCGATGTTGCGACCACGACAAACTGTTGATCACGATTTACCATGCACTCCACGTTTAGATGTTTCCTCATGCTGGGCTTTTTCGCAGTCTTTGCCTTGTCACATTCTTCACCTCACGAAGGTTCTATACGCTGTCTGGGATAGTCCGAGCAGCTGAATTTCGGCGGTAGTTTGACAAGAATTGCTAACGTAAAACCGAACTAAATAAGCAAAAGGACGAGTTTCCAGCCCTTGCACGAAAGCAGATCAAAGAAACGAAAAATTGACCCATTTGCCATGCCGCATTGTAGAATAAGATTAGGGGGGCAGTAGTCGCGTAAACTGAAATTCCCAGGGGCGTGGAAGCGGGGAGATGGCGTTGAGCGCGTATGATTTTTTAGAATATGTGTCCACGTTACTTCGTGCCATACCACATAGTTAGGTATAATAATATAGCCCACAATACTATATAGCCAAGCGTGAGACTTGCGCGTACAATAATCATGCCAGCGGACACATAAGATGCTGCAAATCAAATCAATTATTATTATCATTCTACTGCGAACATCGAAAACGAAAGAAGATCGCAAGTTGGTTTCAATTTAACCGATACCAGCCCACCGATGGCAAGCCAAATACGGTACGATGAAGCGTCTATTCCCGACGGGCAAAACCGGGAGGCAAGCCCAAATCAAGGCCGTTTGCGTTCCAAAAACCGGCCTGAGCTTTTGTGACGGATAAGAGCGGTTTGCGCACGAAATGACGGGCAGTCACAAACGATTTTTGACACGAGCGTCGAAATTGTTGCCGTGTCACGAAAATTCAAAGCAATGTACGTCGTTTGCTACCTCAATAGCTCTTCGTATTAACAGCACGAGTACGAGAATATCCACTGCCTAGATCAGGCCACAATTTTAGTTGGTCGAATTCACTGTGAATTATAGCCGGGTGCTGCCATCTGCGCCTGTGACTTTCCCTTCAATTATTACTACTTTTACTGGTATTGAGTGTCTTCGCTACATCTAATAATTAGCGCTGAGCATACGCATACGCACATGCACGCGCACACGCACGCGCATGTGGACGCCGGCGGTCATACGACGTCCGGCAAAGTTCGTGTTCCCTGCAATCACTTGACAAAAACAATTGAATTAACGTAATGCGTTTACTGCAAGAGGAACCTGACTTCCAATGCCATCATATTTATAGGTATTGTTACCACTAGCGACCCACGTTGATTCAACGCTTTGAGCTGGCTGGTACGAACAAGACAGATGGCCTTGGCAGAAGAATCGACTGTATCACATTGACGACGGTAATGTGTATAATACTTGATGTCCTGCTGGCTGATAATACTTTCATATAGGTACACTTAAAAAATATTTACTTATAATAGGCTAACGTAACAGAACGGCTTACCTATACGAACGTAACTCCTGACGTTGCATATAGACATGCACGCTAGTTGTCTCAGCGTTTCATAACTATAAGGCTGGATGTGGGTATAGCGCTGAAAGGAACAGATCCTCCCATAACTAGTACAGTGATTGAAGCAATATACGTATGCTATGTTCAATAATAACATACTTATCAGAAGATCAGAATAATCGGGAGCGCGTTATATTAAGGGTGATCATCCTGCACTGTAGCGTCATAGGAACCGTGGCGTTGTGCTATCTGATTCAATGGGAATATATTTGTAAATGTGTGAATATGTATAGTTTCATGCTGATGGGTATTTTTGTTCTGTTTTTAACACTCGTTCCTTGATTGGCGTTACATGACTGTGTTATCCAGTTATAATATTTAATGATGAGTCTTGCCAGGCGCCGTTGCAGGAACCCATTGTTGGAAAGGCGGACCGATCTGCTCCTAAGGGTGTCTACACCTTCGAAACAAGCCGTCCTCCTTACGATATTTTTACATGATATCTACATACATACATACACAGATGTTGTGGCAGCTATCGTCTCACACAATGTTCCCATACTTACCGACAAGATCAAGTATTTACAGCCATATTAAGTTGTTCCAAAGCGATTGTAAGCGCTGTTAAGGATATTACCTATAAAAAAGAGAACTCGTGAAACGTAACATGAGGTTTCGTTTTTCCTTCTTTTCAGGTAATGTAACTTGTTCACTCCTGCACCTTTAGTGCCACTTTTACCCCTTCACCGCCTCCGAGATCGCGACAAGCTGCGTAAATCTATTACAGCGCACCATTGCGATGACTACCCGGCAAACACCGATCCTGTTACTGATGTGGCTAGCAACGATCACGCCGCCTCTTTACATTATTCTTTTATATACAGTAGGGTTTTTCTAATCATTGCCCCTATACCATTTGGAGCACTTTGGTGCGTTGGCAACATTAGCTTCATCTTTCCTCGATGATTTCTACTACTGCAATGCAAATACGCTGTGTTAAATGCATGAGCTAAGAAATGGTCGTGTTTAAACAAGAATCGTTGCACGCAATAGGGAAATATCTCTAAAAAAAAAGCAGCCCAATAACAAGAGAAGACACGTAAAAATCGCACGAGCTCTTCCTACACAGACATGAACAAAAGCGGGCCACCATTAAATGTGTGACACAGCCGTCTCCAGAATTACCCAAAATTCCACATTAGATCCTATCTAACTGTAACAAAACGTCCCGCAACATTCGAGACGACATTACGGCACGATACGAACAGCAACAATCAGGGGTTCATCAAGTAGGGGGGCAGTAGAGGCCTAGTAAAATTGAGGTACAACATTCTAGTGCACGGTGTCTTACGCGGGAAGTTTCACGAGGACTGAATCAACGAAGAAGCAGTAAGCCAGCATCGCTTAACTACCTTGGCTACCTAATAGTATTTACCCTGAAGGTAGCTACAAGCAGCTGGTGTCAACTGCTGCCAGCGAGTTACTCCCATTTGCCCTCCGTACGACGGCGTACGATGACACCTCCAACGTCAGTAACAGCGCTCGCGCCCGGTCATGACAACGCCTCCTGCAGCATGGTCACCGTAACGCAACAGCAGTAAGACCATCAATTATCGCCGTTGTTAACGGCAGGAACGACGGCTGGCTTGCGATCAGCTGATTACTATACAAAAAACGAAGCTGTGAGAATGACCCCCTCCCCTCCCTTAGAAGTCATTAAGCAGCAACGTGCCAGTGTCTGTGGTCACCTGTACAGTGATTAGTGCAGCTCCTAGCAGAAAACCAACATAGCAAACGATGTCATAAAAAACAACTATCTTTCCACGGCGACAACAGCGGATAGGAACACTAGATACCGAAAAATGCAACAACAAAGCCCCCTTTGATTCACGACCTTCTCTAAAGAGGAGGCGCTATTCACGGGAGAGTGGGGCGGCAACAACAGTACGTACTCAACGCCGCCGGGGAAAATGGTATTGGTAAATACACTAGAAGCCAATGTAGTCTTCTTTCGGAAACTTGCTACGCTGATGGCAGATTGAGAGGACGCTCGATTCGTTCGACAGCTACGCAAATGATGCCAGGAAAGGGCTGTGTACACGGTATACTTGTTCTTTCGGCGTGGTGTTGGCCTTATTACTGATAAGGGCAAGGAAGCATACAAGCCTGTTCCTTTCCAATTAGAAATTCTTTCATTGTTCTCCTCGTTTCTAGCCTCGCTGCCGCGACTGGTGTTGTTAAATTGTATACTTTTAGGATCATCATATGATCTTTAAGCGGGAACTATATACAACTTAATCCTGGCAAGCTACACTAGTGTATGTGTGCGTTTGTGTTTCACGATAATATTCTACTATATATATATATATATATATATATATATATATATATTGAACATCAATAAAACGTTACCAAGTCATTTTCGCCAAAGGACATTTTACCCTCACACGAATTTTTCTTCTGCCGCTTAAATGATCATAGAACCTTTTTTTTTTCTTTGTACCTTTTCTGCCTCATAATCTCGTAGCGATAAATAATACTTCGAGCAGTTTTTGGTCTTGGAGTGGTCTCGAGCTCGTTAACATACTATAGTACAATTGAACAAAGCAGCGCAGCAATGCTCGCGAGCTGAGCTGAGCTTAGCAATCACAGTCGACAAGAGAACAGTAACAAAGTGCCAGTAAGAAGTAAAAAAAGACAAAACTGAAATAGGTATAGTTGCACTATGATCGACATAAAGGGTTATGCGAGGCGAAGCGCTCCGTCTTCTCAGGACAATGCCGCCACCAATACATTAGCGGGTGATAACAAATGCAATTATCACTACAAATAGTAGAGGAGTGGGGGGTCTATTGTCTCTCCGTTCCATCTAGCGGTCTATGCGCAGCTGCCCAATGAAATTTGACGTTACCAAAGACGCTCGATAAACAATAACGATGAAATTCGTTAGTGTATTCGCTATGTTCGTCTGCTCGTCGGCTGTTGCTTTCCGGCCGCATTCGAGGTATCTTTCTAACTAGTACAAATTCAGCCGAAAAAGAAGACGCATAAACGATCGGGAAGGAGATCGATTGGTTGATTGCTGATGGCGTCGTCACCGCCAGAAGCTGGCAAGCGCACTTAGATTAGAAGACATCAGTCTCTCTGCGTTACGCGGCGGCGGGATACGATCAGGGGAAATTCTAGGGCTTCGATAGGTATTCATGGCTGTGGATCTTTTTTAAGGTATTGAACAATGGCGAAAGAGGGGCTTTTGTACAAAAAAACCTCTTCGGTTGGAAATAACAAGGAAACTAGAAGACTTTTTTTTCTCTGATGTTGTCTCAAAACAACGAGGTGCCTACAGCTGGATACTGTACTGAAGAGCTTTGCTGCTCAGCTCTACAGTCTTACACTATCTGTGTCAACGCTGCTGTTTCTTTGTTTCTATCAGATTACTAGTAAATTTGATCGTAAAAGGGCCCCTTAAGCCTCTTCTCGTCTGTGGTCGTTGTCCGTGGTCGTGATCGACGATCGCAATAGCTGTGAGGGAAGATGATCCAGGCTGAAGATAGTGCGGTGGTGGGTTGGAGGAATCTAACCAGTCTTTTCTTGTGAGTTTGCCGTTGTTCATGTTTATTATCGCTGTTTGATGTTGATTATGCCTCTCAGATACCTCTAGCGCTTGGTTCGGTGCCTTTGCAAAGCTCTTTGCAAACTTGTTTCATTGCACTTCAGCGCTTATCT
This sequence comes from Varroa jacobsoni, assembly GCF_002532875.2. Classification (NCBI taxonomy): domain Eukaryota; kingdom Metazoa; phylum Arthropoda; class Arachnida; order Mesostigmata; family Varroidae; genus Varroa; species Varroa jacobsoni. Next base: position 192,217 of record NW_019214009.1, read on the forward strand.
CGGTTGTCCATAATTTGTTTGTGCGTAGCAATCGGTTCGACCGCCTTGACAGCATAATTTCAAATTTACATATCGCGCGCGTACAGCCGGCGCGTCGCGCAGTCCGCTACTGGCGGACTTCCACTCAACAGGATTTTGCACACCTTTCACATCTTCAGTTACTTCCCCCTTTCGTTTTTCAGTATGGCATCTTCAATATGTTTACGTTAACGCTGCTGTGAAGCTTGTTGAGAACAACGTCCTTTACCATTATTGTTTTCGAATACTCATCTCATCAAAAACTTCGAGATCGGCAGCAGCAGAAGCTGTCAAGACGAATACTGCTGCTATTGCAATAGCGCCCCAACGAGCTAGCCTAGTAAGATTAGCGATAGCTAAAGCAGTCTTCCTAAAATCGTCATCAGATTGGGTTAAAATGGGCTTTGCCACGTACGTTTGATTGTAGCGAAGAGGTTTGCGCGATTTCTGCGATGGTTAAGCAGTGTGCCTCAGACGAGGGGCAGAAGTGACCGTGGGGTGCCACATCCTGACAGACTACGTCCCAATTTCCTGAATCTGTTTGTTTGCGCGGATGTACATATACGCTACTAGCATGTTAGTTACTATTGATGTAATTCTAACTATGATGCCTATCACCATGACTATGACCATTCATAGTTGTTAATGTTGTTATTAGTCATACGGTTTCTGTTCTTGCTGTTGCCGATTCTGTCGTTTTCGTTGCGCGCGTCTACCGGGTAAACGAAAGTGACGATGATGCACGTGCGGATAAGCACCTATTTTTTGTTGCGCATCGATGTTGAGCTCAGCAATCTAATAGAATGGCCCGACCAAATTACATTGAAAAGTACGTTGCCGATGGTGGATAATGATTATGCTGTGGTCACTGCTGGTGTTTTTGAAGAAATTAGAATTTCCATAGGGAACCGTTGCTGGCCAGTTCAGTCGGCAACATGGGGTCGGCCTCCACACGCCATTCTAACGCAGCAAAAACAACCGTAGGATTAGCATAAGTAACTCATTACAGTTACGTCATGCCTTATGTGTTATATCGTGTTCTAGTTAATGAAGCCTTGTTCAATGAAGGACGACACCATTTCATCGTTGTTGTTATCGTCAGTTTCTCTTGCTCCCATTCTATAAGCAAGGCGAAGTCTGTTGCTGATTTTGCAACTTCAACACCGGGCTCTGTGTACATACATTGGGCTGGCTATATGGGCATGATACGCGCACGTTACATTTTCAAAAAGACAACGCAAATGCCCATGCATATGATAATTAGACCGGTATATAGCGTAATACTAAACTTACGATTATCTTATTATAACTCTTATTATTATTATTATTATTGTCGTTGTTGCTATTATTATCAAGTTTAACTTGGCCTAAATAGTGCTGTTATATGAAGTTTTTCTAGTCTAGTAGTTCCTGCACCATTAGCATTCGCTTTTGTTGCACATCGAGACGGTCGCTGCTTTTTCTCTTGTCCTCTACCCAGATACCCAGCGGTGGGATGGGTATCTGGGATGGGTTTTTTTTTCTAGGTGTTTTCTTGTAAGACTTATGCTGTCAACTGGTTGATAGTTTGTAAGAAAAATTTGAGCATTTCTTTCCGAAAATAGTTCGTCGAAGTGCAGGGTTAAAAACGGATCCTATATAAGAGGCCGTCTTTCACTGAAATTCAGTAACTAATCAATATGTTGAATTTTAATGAATTACATATTGCTCTACCTTAAATGAAAATGCAGGAGCGGGCACAAGATCTAACCACGTCCGCCCAATGGGCCCGAATGAACTTAACGCATCATCTAGAGGACGTCTGCTCAATTTGAATTACCGTCAGATCTGTTAAATGTCGGAATACCGCGCCATATGGAAGCATCGAACCAACCTTAGATAGACTTTTGCTTCTATATAACAGTGAAAAGAAAAGAAAGCTATTGCGTATTACTTGTAGTTTATCCACTCAATAACCCACCATAAGTCCAAGTTATTCCTAGTATATTTCCATAGTAAAGTTCATTTTTGGGTCGAGTAAGTCTAAATAAATACGTTTTCGTTTTTCTATATCATACTTTAAGTTGACCCGCCTAAAATCTACGACTGTTTAGCATAAGTATGCATCGTTCGTTCTAACAATGGTAAGGTTTCCCTCTGCTTGACTTGTTTCCTAACGAGTTCATACTTCGCCAGGGGACCGCTCGGTACCCGCAGAACCACCAGCTGCCGCTTCACGCAAAATCGGATCGGTCCATTGGTCCGTTTACGATTTTTTTTGTTGCCACTTTGCGAATGTTTTTTTTTTGTCACGCTAACTGCAAGTGGGCGGGTATCTTTTCAAAGTGGCCGTTCTCGTCATTACAATAGAAGTTACCACCTACATTGAACAGCGGTTTCGGCTAAGGATTTGTAATAGCCTGCAATTTTTTCTATTGCTACCGCTACAAGCTATTATACGGTGCGCTACAAGTTGTTATATATATAGTGCCATACTGGCAGTACAGCTGATGCCATCGGCCGATCGGGACAGATTCTTTTCAACTGACAAACACTAAGAAAATCGAAGAACTTCTTAGACTGCGCCTTTCTTCCGTCTCGCATGTACACGTATCTGTAGTTGGTAGACTGAATTAATCCGCTGTATAACAGCCATGGAGCAATTCGTTTCTTTTCTAACACATAGAAGATCTAACTCAGTGGTGCGACGCGAAGATTGAACGTTATGTATCTTGGCAGAAAAAAAAAAGCCTGTAGTTAGTATATGGACGCTTCGGTCTGCAAGCATTTTAAAATTGAAGTCGTAAGTACTACTTGGTCGACCTTTACTTCCCCACCATCGTTGACTGCGTGCCCTAGAGCAGAGCCATCATTGCTAGCTCACTATGCGGACGTATTACGTATGTACGTTACGTGATCGTAACAGCTAGATCGTTAACTGAACAACAAACAATATAGGTAGTCGTTTACTTAAATAACAGTTATAAAATCATAAAGCGAAATATAGATGTATACATATATATATGAAAGAAAAGTTAAATTTTACCATTATTTGGCTTTTAACGTTATTCGTTTGCTTTCTTATCGATAAAAAACGTCGACTACGGCTGAATCACACAGCCATTACCGGGTACGGGGGGGGGGCAATATATTCGTCCGGGTACACTGGGTTACCTGGCCCTTTTGCCTATTTCCTGTCAATGCACATGACCGCTTACTTGGTTTTGGCTCATCTGATTATAGAGCGGCATCAACATTCATCTACAGGATGTGCTAATTGTAGTGTTAGGCAGTTATAAAGTCGGGTCCTCGAATTATAGGCCTATAGTAACAAAAGGTTGTATGAGGCTGTCCAGCAAAGGCTACCTGCGCTTAAGGGCATGTTTAGAGCCAGACATTATTGATATATATATATATAGTGTTTGGCTGTTTCTTGCCTAACTTAGTATGGTCATCGTTAAGGATTCTGAACTCACCTGGGGCGTGTTCAGCTGATCCAAGCTAGTGCACTTATTATTTTTATTATTTACGACTAGAAATTTTACATTTATATTCATAGCCAATTGCCTAGTACGACGGTGAGAGATGCTGTTTTCAGGCGAGTGACATTTGGGTTAACGGGACATAACATAACTATGTAATAATATTGCCCAAGACCAATGCGCGTCACATGTTCAGTCATTTTCTTACAGTCAGCTTGGGCACGCTTTGCTGTCGGTCATCCAACAGTGTTACTAATATTTATGGTTTAGTACCGTCTGTTCGATGATCTGGTGACGTCTGGGTTATGTGGGCCTGGATGGTTTAGGCATTGGTTGTCATTAGTCTGTACCACTGCGGACACAGATGCTAAAGCACCGTGTCAATAATATACGATGATTTCTCAATGCAGCTAGTAGCGTTCCTGCGGATTTTGGACTACTTCCATATTATGCTCCTCTTAATACTTAATATCGAGGAACCGTACGTGCTATCCACTGTCTGTTTAATGGTCTGAAGGCCAACTTCGAGGGACCGTGGAAGAGCAACGACAGGTTAACAGACCGGTAGACTGATCATATTCCGCTGTTAAACCGAGAAGCGAGCCACTCGTCTCTGGACGTCGCTCTATCTTTTCCTTTGCTCTTTACCTCCGCCACCCTTCGTTTCCAACGCAACTGACCCCAACCGATTTCGTTAAACGTCGACGAATTTCCGGTACTTGTCATCCTCTTGAACTTCGTCATCGTTGGGAGACGGCGACAAAGACATGAAGATCGTCCTAGACAAGTCCAAGATGGCAGGCCGCCTGTCGAAGTCCAGCGGTGAGAACCACATTTGTCTAAATCAGGTTGTTGTTATACTTGACTATGATGACGATGAAGAACTATGATGTCGACATTACGATATAGAAAAATTCAGATAGAAAGGTCAGAGTTCGTTGCCGTTGCCGTTGACGGCAGCGGGGCAAGAAACAAGGGTACAGTACACCGCAAGGGGGTGGCAACCTACAAAAGGAGAAAGAGTTAAGAGTGGCCAGGAAGACTGCATTAGAGTTGACTCTGCAGTGTTCTGTCTCTTCTGCTACGACAAATGTCTAGTATTAGAAACGGCAAGCTAAAGGCGAGAATAGCGTCATCGCAGTATGGGCGACTGCGGTGAGACGGACAGGCGCTGGCAGCAACGCGCGACATATACTAAAAGACAGATGCACAAACTTAACAATATGCATACGGCTAGCAACATTTTGTCAAGCAGTTCTTCCTAACTACTGTGAACGATGCTAGAGGCTGACCGAAAACATATCTGCCTTCTAAATGAGATTTGTTTGACTGTGGCTGTTGTTGATGGTGAAACTGGGCACCGTACCCAGAAGAAAATACCGAGCTTTTGCTCGCTTGTGCTTGTGTAAACTCACATACCGAGGAACGAAATACACATATAAATTGGTCAGTCTAATCATATGGATCAATCCTATGTGCGCAATATTAAAAACAGTGGCAACATTTATTCGAGACGATACCATCGCCATGCATGCACCGCCATCATCGATCGTCACCGTACAAAGTCACGTGTCTACATACGTAAATCGATTGACTGACGAGTTTATCTATTGATTTAATTTGTTATTATTTGCCCCAGCAGAATTTATCAGAACGTTATTTTTTTCTTTCTATATTTTCGATCGTTGTTCAAATGAGCCCAATGTAGCCACTGAACTAGATGCAGTAAGGTTCCGAATCATCAGTTTGTTAGCTACCAAGGTAAATGTTACAAGACGCAATGACAGTTGATTGATGTTGAACCGGGTTAGCCGCATGCGTGAAAACTGGAGCCGAAATAGACATATATTAGTTACCTGTTCCGTCATTGTTTTCAACGGCCAGCTCTCAATGGCTAAAGAACAACCAGCTCGGAAGTACTCGTTGTTCTTTAGCTTACGATAATCACAATTGAACTTGATAGCAACATCGTGAACGTGTAGCATTCTATAACGATCAAATAATTATCGACAAGGGTTGTGCCCATACACATCTTAGGTAAGCCGGCAAATGCCCCCGCTCCTTGGCGGTGCTTTTTAGTCTGCAGGCGGAACGCCAGACTGGCTGTGTCCGCCCGCAAAGGTGCTTGGCCGTCTATGTGTGAAACAAGAGGATCGAGTAAAATGAAAATGTCGTAATTATAATGATTCTTGATGTCCATTAGTTTTCATACGGATCGATCAGTCTACAATGATCACTTATCTCGCATTCGTCTTCACCGCTGGTCTTCAAATCGCTGCGCGGGCACCGTGTGCCGATGGTAGGTCTAACTTTTAACGTTACACAAGTTTGTCGTACTTTGTCCAAGTTTTTTCTTTGACAATATTTTGTCCAGTATTGAAGAACATTAGAAAGCGGCGTGTCGTGTCCCTTATTAGTTTATTTTTGTTTTCGCCCTCTGCCCGTGGATGTGCTGCAGACAGACCGCGCGCTATTCAGTGGCGCACTAGTACTGCAATTGAGAGTGGGTCTCGCAAAAGCAATTAAGAAAAACCACGCTCATTTCACAGGGGCTGCATTGTTCCAGTGTCGTTGTTTCAACGGCAAATGTTCAAACAATCTAGACAAATAGACAAACAAAACAACGTCTTCATTCGATCGCTTGCCGTTAGACCTGTTGTCGTTGGCTCGTGAATACGACGATGACGATAGCGAAAATCAATGGCAATTGTGTGAACGAAGGCGTGCGACTATAGCGCTAGGCCTATCGTCAGGGCTGTGACCGAAACCGATGACAGTCGTTGTGTTACTGTTTCTAAAATGTTTGCATGTTTATGATTGATACAAGTGCGTAGTCAGGTAGCTATCACGCTTTCGAACGTCGCGGTGCACCGCTTAATGCGTACAAAAGTACTATTGGATCTTTTTGTGTTGTGCCTACTAGCACCGTTCGTTGTCGGCTGCGAAGTTGGCCGTTACATCGTATGGTTTGGTAAAAGTAGCAGTGGCGACGGAAAATGGCCGCCGTCATCGCCTCCGCCAGTCGCCGGGTTTCAAATTCAACCGTTGCAGTTGTTCCTTGTTTTGCTCTATTGTATTGACGCTCTTGTTCCCTCATGTCTATGGCAGCGTTCAATTGTCGTTTAGGTCTGAAGGGCTAGAATGGTAGCCGTTGCCATCGCCGCTTCTTCCGTAAAGGAATATAATCGTCAACAATACCAAAAGGCTAGAGGAAAATCAAGAGGAAAGAGGTAGCGCGCTGTTCAGCTATGCGTACAGAGCGGAACAGTTAAAAGTGTGTTCTGTAAGGCCGTGCTTCATGTTAAACAGTAGGAGCGACTACGAATACCGTGTTGACAAATCTATCGTCCAGCGATTGGCGGTGCTCTATTAATGAGCGCATCATGCAAACAACTGCCCACGAAACAGGAACGTGCCGTGTACGTACAGGTAGCTGGCGTACGACCCAGTTACGACGGTCAATAATCCCTCGTGACTAGTAAGCTTGAAGATAATCGCAGCCGGGCAGAAAGAAAAGCTTGTGGTCGCGAACAAAAAAAAAACGTTTCGGTCGCCGTTGTCCTCAGTTATTAGGATACATTTGAAATGGACGAAATACATACGTAGATAGATATACTGCACGCGTATAGATATTGTTGTAACTAGCTCATAGACAGAATTTCGTCACATTACGAGCAACGGAAGCTGAAACGCGTACTAACATAAATGTAACACATATAATGTAAGTGCCATCACCATTATATTAGGAACGTTCTGGCCAGTTTAGGTTGCCATGTCCACCCTCCTTTTCCTTTATTGGTAACGGCAAAATTTTCAAACGAGCTCTACAAGTCTAAACAATCATTGGATACGGGGTACAGACGAAACGGACTGCAACGTTCGCCTACGTATGCAAAGGAATAGGCGACCGATTAACTTACAAACATAGTGTACAAATGTGCCGCATCCAAGGAGACTAAATGTGAGGTTGACTGTTTGATGTATGCAGAAATACCGAGCATCATATACGAAGAACGCCAAGTCACGCTAGCAAGAAAAATGCGGCAATCAATTGATAATGAGCTTCCTATAAATTCTGTAACATAGCATTGACCGATTATTTAGTCCATGCGTGTACACGTACGGCACGCATTCAATGCGACTTTTACTTTCAGTGCCGTTCATCCGTCTGGGTAGGAGCGCCACAATCGCCGCCACTTGATATCCTTGGCTGTTCACGCTATAGTCGTTTCTACGGCGACTTAACGTCTCAACGTAGCAAATTATCCTAAGAACATTTAAGGGGTAGAGCATCTCCCCGTACGTGTATGTTGTTGCAGAAAGTCTGTCGTCTGCTTTATTTACAATCGTGCGTTATTTTCGGCTAGCCAACATCCGATCGAGGGCGCGATCCAGACGGTGGCTTCTACATTTCCTGCCCAGAGTCATAGAATTACACGAAACGTTTTCCTGCTCGATTATCCTGTACATGCTGCGGTCTCGGTCTGTGGGCAGTACGTAAAACGTAAAAAATCGAGCTGTTCGATGGGAAAACAGAAGTAGCTGGGGGCAGATTTTGAAGGTTTGCTGAAGCAGTTCACGAAACGACGCTCATGTCAGAAAGCAGCAAGAGCGTTCACACAAAATACAGCAAAGAAGTTTACTTTGAAACTTCTTAGTTGTATTTTCAATTTAACTTAGTTGAAAAACATCTAGCTAAATGATAACCAAGTGTATTGGTTCCTTCACTGATGAGAAAGAGAACTGCTTTGTATCATTGCGTCACGTTCAGGAACCTTTCTAAACAACCCTAGCTATAATGAGGTAGACTGTCGCTACCTTGATAGCTTAACATATAGATCTGTCCAGGCACTGGATAAGGCGGCAAGACCACTAGATGATTGGTGGCCTGATGGAGCAAAACGATACAGCGGCATAACAACCAAGCAAAGATGATCTTCAAAAGATCATCTTTTGAAAAATCGGATTTTTCTACCAGACAGCTAGATGCCACTTTTTTATACGTCGAAATGGTCAAACCGGAAATGTAAAGTTCTAATTAGTTTTCCTATTCGACAGAAGCTCTCAATTAAGAGTCGAACTTTGTAATTACGTTGCTTCTTTTTTTCTTCAATTCCAATTCGCTTGAGCAGGTGGGTCACCGTAGCTGGCCGGTCACTATATACTACGTCAAAAACTTGCGTTCATTATTTACAGGTTTTTGGTCAAGTTGATCAGTATTTTGTGTCATAAGTTAAACTGCAAAAATTCAAGTTGTACAGGAGTCGAGATAGTTAGCTGCACTAGATCGCCACTGCTATGCCGACTACAAACACAGCGCGTAGCAATTTCGACTTTCTCTATTTTTCTCTACTATCCTATAATTTATCCCGCAACGGAATTCAAAATAAGCACCTCACCTGCTTTATTTTCTGTTCCCGTTATTACATAATCGTCAACATATCAAATCATCTTAACAATATAAAACAAGAAAAAAAACCGGAGATCTGTTCTAGGCTCGATTAAGGGTGATTACGCCAAAAACGTGGAACCAATTGGGGAACGCTTCATCGATGTCGGATAAACCCACCGACGAGCACCCACTGAATAGGGCTACCGTTAACAATAGGATGGGTCATTAGTTTCGTTCAGACTAGCGCGTGTTAACAGGCAGCTACAACATAAACCAAATCCCTTTGGCCTATCATGGACTTTGTTCATGGAAAGCCGTCTACTCAGCCCCGTTTTTAACATGGACTTTAGTGTAATTGATTTAAAAGCGTGCCATGTATTCTGCATAGTTACAACTGCCTGTACCGTTTGTGCGATATAAATGTCATTCTAGATAGTCGGGTATATTAGGCGTACAAGTATCTTATAATAACGTCAGATTATCCTGTGATATAAGCGGGCGCTTGAAGAGTTATTATGGTGCTGGCGTGGTGCCCATGACTATGGAACACTCCGTTGTCATGTGTGCCGTCTATGCACATATATATATATATATATGTTTTATAATACAGGGATCGTGGAGGAGAAGTTAGATAGAAGACAAATTTAATTGAAACCCTGAGCTGGCTAAAGATAAATAATCTATGCCCCCTTCCCCCCGAAACAAAATATTCGGCATTTTGCGTTCGTTTTTTTGTTGCAGAGTCAAAGTGGCGACAATAGCTTTGCCCCACAAAAGTTTGCAATAGCTTTTACATATATTCTATCCTAGTATAGTATATAGCCAAAATCGTTTAATCCGTCTGAACAACGGGCATCTGCTTAGAACAACTTGAACAGTAAGTAAAAAGCAAAGCTGACAAGCGCCACGAGACTTCCGCCATGCGAAAGACGTACAAGGATCACAAAAAGCTTCAATTGCTCACCATTTTCTTTTCATCTTGGTATTGTACCTGCCGCCACTTCCGCTGCCGAGGTTCGAACTCGTTGCCACATCTAGGCAAGTTCAACAGGACGGAACCAGGAGAATAGCAGAAAATACGAAACGGATAGAAATGAAGCCTCTAGAGCATACTGGATTGAATTGAAGACTCGTTATATTTTTTTCGCTGTCCAAGACGAATCGAAGCTTAACAGACTTCAATGAAACGATATTACGATTACGAAATCGATCGAGGATGAAACCGTCAAGAAGTGATTTTACGATGCAGTGACGATTTGCCGCTTGATCTTCGTCTGAATGGCAGAGCTGTACGCAAAAATGGCACCAAACTTATGTTTATGCATTGTACGTTGGGCGAATGCTCGAGCTTTGTAGCTTGACAAGCCGAAGCGATCAAGCCTTAGCTTCTTACACGACAAATGCGAAGCAAAAACAGACAAACTATTACGTAGCAGAGCACTTCTTTTGTTAAAGACGGTCGCTATATACTTTGCAAATCGTGCAATTTCATAGGTTGGTATCATTCGCTTTAACAGCATTGCGAGCCCCAGAGCTGTAGCAAACGCAGTCTTTACACAATATGGGCGGTCAAGTTAAATTTATTTTATTATCAAATGATCAGTCAGCTTAAAAGTGGGGTGAGGGGAGGGGTACCGTTTTAGCGGAGGTTGTCCATGAAGAGCTATTTTAACAGAAGCGAGAAATTCGCATTCGCTTAAACGTCCTTCTCCCTCGCAGTTTTTTTGACAAAATATTGAAAGATACAGAATTGAATGTATATGTTCACTACATTCACAGAACGCTTACTATTTACGAAAAGCGTGTCATGAAAAAAAATGCCCCCTAAACCAATATCAACATTTGTCTTGACAAACTAATCTTGCAGCCACAAATGCTCGTGTCATGCCTCGCTGTTTGCCAAAGTAGCTGGATCATAACTAGCAGATGTTTGGCACCATTGTGTTTGTGCGTCAGTTTCGACAGTCAGACGTCCGTCACTGAACGTAGTTGTCATTCCCCAAACGCAGCCGCCGTGGCAAGGCCCATTGCCTACAATGCTGCTCCTGGTATTTATTCCCGAAATTGATTTCGGCAACCGAAGTTAACAATAATCTAAATACGATATCGTATTTGATCAGATACCCTACTGCGGTTTAAATTCTTAATGCTATCGTTGTCGATATTCGAGAGAAAAAGAAGAAGTAGCAAAAGGTCTTTTCGTTTGCCTCTTCACGTAGTTGGCTGGCGCTGTTGTACCTATTCGCTACTTCCCTACAGGGCCTTTTCACTAGCCACAGTTGATACTGCTGTTAACGGCCGCGCTTCTGGTAAATTTCGCTGACGCTGCTTCTATTAATCGGAAACAGCAAGGAAACATCCAATACGAACCGTCGTCGCCGTCGTCATCACCGTCTGCCAAAGGCTACTTGTAATGCTAATGCTAAAATCGTATATATATATATTCAGTTCTGTTTAAAGACCGCCCAATAAACATCACGAGCAAATCGTACCCGTGGAAACCATTTGACTATTGTCCCTTAGAATTACTACCCTATTGCAGAGTGTTTACAGTTAGCAGTACTAAGTTATTATGCATATGAACGCTAATAGCATAAATCGAAATTCTACATCAGAAAACCTAGGGATGACAAGACTAAGAAGACATGGAAAACGAGGGAACTTCCTAGTTGCTCGAAGTTGGCCTGTGAAGAAACAACAGCGACAATTGGGACATCGGCCAAAAAGAAGGTAGCCAAAAATTTGGAGCAGAATGCAGCGGTTCCGCATGCGTTCAGGCAGGCAGTCTGCTCTTGTATTTTCTCGCATATACGAACTTTGTCATCTAATACTGTCCACACATGTGCTTGATGTACATCTGTTTGGGTATATAAATTTACTATAGTAGTAGTGTATCTGCTGCTACTACTACTACACGTATAAGTACTATTTACTTTGCCGTATAAAACGTATCGTTCGTAATTGGTAACAGCACGACGTCAGGTCATGGCCCTTAGTTTAGTCCTTGCAATAAGGAAAGGGTCATCTACATCTTTCCTTTATCTCTGTCGTCCTTATCCTGCTCGTCTAGACCCCGACCCTACTCAGTGCTGCACGACGTCCCGTTGCTGGGTTGCTACGTCATCGTAATCGTTATTGTTGTTGTTTTTGGGACTGAACCTGTCGCGATGGTGCCGTGGGAGTCGCTGTTTCCGCCACTGCTGCTGCTGCTGCCGTGGCCAGCGGAAAAATTCCCATCGGTAACCTTTAAGAGAACAAGTCTGAGCATAGCATGTCGGCACCGTCCGGCTGACTATTATCCGTCACATTAGGCCTAATATTAGTAGTTGGAACTTTTAGCGGGTAAAACCAACATTCCTTTTGTTCTCAGACAGGAGACCTGAGGACAATCGATGGAAGGGGTCTATTCGTTTCGATATAATCGGCTGTCGTCTCGTCACGTCACGTGACGTGGACCGAGTTGTTGCTGCTGCTGCTGCTGCTGCTGTGTTAATACCCGCAGCGGCGGTGATCAACCACAGGACCCCTGTGCAACTGTAGCCGTTGCGGCTATCGCCAGCAGCAGGGGCGCCGGTTTTGATTCGCTCCGTCCAAGTTGGCAAGGCTTTTGCTGATCTGCCTTCATTTCGTTTTCCAATGGAAACAGGCTAAACACATTTGGTCTGACCAAAATGAAGTGCTGCTAACGATTTTATACAGCCTACCCAAGCGACAGCTAATAACACCACGGTGCGAAGACGTTTGACTCGCTCGCACACTGATTACTATATTAAACGGCAGATTACCTCAATGGTTATGACAGCAGAAGCGACAAGACAGCACGGTCTAAAATGCTGCGTGTGCAGTACACGTTTACCGTGATTACAACAGATCACCACAAGAAGAGTAGACGCCAACCGAGACGATATAGACTGAGGTGAAGCCTGTCCACACCACTTAGCGGCAGCAACAATCGCTCTGGTCAGCTACTCGAGCCGATTAAATCGATTGCCATAAAAAAGAAAGCTGGACACCATTTCTCCTCGCTTCCTGCTGTGTCACATATTCAGCTCTCCTATTTCATCGCATCGATGTTGTTACAGGTCCATCCACGTTCTTCGTTTTCTTGCAGGATATCATCTACTAGCTGATGGCTAAATCAGCTCACCTGATCCGGACGATCGAGTATAGGGTAATAATAAGTAGGTCAGTCGCCAAGCACTAGAAAACGATCATCTATTAGTTATACTCTGTTCGCCGCGTAACCTGTGCTACAACTACCTCTGGAAACAAGCAGATCTAAACGTCTAAAGACACCGTTGTTGTGTGCATTTGCCCTGCAGAATCATCTGCTTGCCTCTACTATATAGTGAACTGTTCGTAGGATAACGCGTACTTCGATAGGCTGGGTCACCCACTGGGTTAAAGACGATCATAGCGATCCTGAGTGTGGCAATGATAATATTGCCACTAGATGATCGCCTTTGATCGAAACCAACTCTTTCGAATAGGTTGTGATCGGTGGGATCGATATAATGCGGATTATATGAAGCCCAAGTCCGTACAGAAGATGCCGTTCTACTCTATGAAAGTAGTGTTGGAAATCGACTTCGTTGCCTTCGAATGTGTTTTTGTGTGAGTTGATAGAACCGGAGGCAGGAGTAGTTTTTTTTTATTGGCCATGAGCGTATGACACGCTTAAACATTATGTTAGATGGAAGCCATACCTGTGGGCGAACTACCACTGAAATCTTATTACTATTATTAAATTGACGCTAACTAATTGATACATTTCCATGGAAACGTATCTTTAATGAAAAAGTATTTAACACGCAATAAGTAAGTTATTTCAGTTTGACAAAACGCCGAAAGACATACGTTACAGTTTGTTCAAAAACGATGTTTCAATCGACTGACAAGAGAAATATCAACTGTTACATTCTATTATAACCCCATTAACATGAGGGGCAAAAAACGAAAACAACGTCCACCGTAGACCCCTGCAGGCTAACGACTATCAAACATTGTTCGTTGTAAAGGTTAATTTAGTTTCGGCCTCGTCAACAGCGAACTTAAGCGCCAACGGAACCTCGTTGAACTTCAATAAACTTCTCTTCACGTCAATTATTTGATTGTTATTATTAGCGCACCATTTCTTTTATACGTATCGTTTCTCTCTGCAAACCCCATCCACCTCTTTACTCTACTATGATTTTATCTTATACCGGCTGTGTTGTATGACGTCGAATGCTGGTTACATATACATTAGAAAGAGTCGTAATCTCCTTCCTGAAGCCATCTTGCTGTTGAAAATAACTAGGAGCTCGACTGAACAGGGGCGACGTGTGCTCGTCACTTTCGTTTCTGCCTGATCCCCTTTCTCCCCAGTCGCTCTATGAAATGCCGCTACAGACAACAGACGCTAACACAGGGCGGCACCAACACCAGCGTAAGCAGCGGCAGCGCCATGTTATTCCCGCCCGCCTGAAGAAAGTTCCACCCCCGACCATTGGCTTCGGCGCGTTTCGTAACCTCCAATCGACCCTTCGCAAATAGGCTCTTCACAGCGATTCCCTTCCACTACAACTTTAAATAAAAACATGAATTTTGAAACATCATCGTCATAAGCGTCAGCACAATTATTCAAGCTCATCTATTTAGCGCCGATGGCAACAGTAGCGACGGAAATCATTGCTGCCGTTGGCGGCAAGAGGTTGACTGAACAAGAAGCTAAACCCACTCAACGTTTTGCTTGCTTCTCCTGGCTATGGTCTTATATGTACGACAGATCACCGAGTCGTTTTGTTGCTAATGTCTGCGCCGGCAGTAACGGCGACCGCTGCACGCAGCGATCGTGCGTCTGCTTGCTGTTTTATTGTTGATGATGATGCGAAGGCTACGGGCGGACTACTTAACGCAAATAGAAGCGACAGGCTGAAAAAGGAATGAGTGAACGATTGAAGATGATTTTCCGCTCTACGAGTTCTTGTGGCTACTGCTGCCGCCGGTGATCGTGCCGACGCCGCTAGCCGCGGGCAAATAGCACAGGGCGGCGCGACAGGCCGAGATCGTCAATTCCGCGCAGTAGTAGCAGAAGTCCGTTTTGCTTTTGTGTATTGAAGTGGCGGACAATCTGAAGAGCAGGGGATCCCGTAATTCCGTGTTTGTATGTCTGTGTCTCTGTGTATTTGTACCGTTGTTTTTGTCTCTGCGCCTGTATGTGCGCATGCGAATTTTTGCTAGATTTATCTGACCGGTTTTTTTTTTTCGAAGACCACATATATTTTAGACAGTGGCGTTAACAGCATTAGTTGTACCAATATGCAACTACAGAGAGATACCATATGAATATATATATATATATATATATATATATATATATAGGGAGAGAAAGTGATCACTTCACCATTTACGGCAGCTGGCTGGGGTACGTACAAATTGGCTAGTATGTGACACAACGGTGTTGTCATTGTTCCTAGTGAACTGAATATAGCGATTACTGGCTACTGGCATTTTTGGGGATAGCAAAAAATAGAAGTTCCCGAAAAAGGCTTTGTAACGAGGCCCGTTTGTTAGGGTGATCGAATCCGGCTAGCGGATAGTGAGCAGACGATTCGCGGCAAAAAGCGCTGTTCCAAGTCTGATTTACTGGTTACTACATCTCGCGATCACTCGTTGTTTGTCATACGATTATGTTTTAATCTATGATTTAACGCGAGGCACACGGCCTTAAGCGCACATAGAAACGCTAGCCATACGTGTCCATTTTTTCCTGCTATCTCTGCATCATTATCATCGTTACCGGTAGCGAATGCTCAACGAGTTACCGGTCTGGTGATTCGTAGCTATATTAGGCATCTATTGTAAATACACGCTGCTGGCGAACCCTTCGATAAACGTCCACCGCCTCCCTGATAAAATTATAGATGTCCTATCGAAAGATGATCCCGACTTTGGTTATCTAAATCATTCGTGTATATTTACTAAACATCCGATATTACCTTAACTAGTTGTTATATTATTACGACCAATTTTTCGACGCAGCTTGCCTGAGATGAATAAAAGTCAGGTATAATCGACTGAATAATAGACAACTAAAATTGTACTACATGAAGAGCACTTAACGACCGAATAGAAACTTGTAGAAGAGGGCGGGCTGAGAGCAGGCTGATGATAGAGAAACTTCTGCGACCCCGCTACTGCTGTTGTTGCAATGAAGACACGCTTCGCTTTGTGACTTTGACCCAGCCTGTGACAAAGTTAAATAGTGCGTTTTCAACGGCTTTGCTATTGTGCTCGAGATTCTACCACCGTCAATGCCACTTTGTTGCCTCTAGCGTGTTTGTTTTCCTTAGCCACTGCTTTCACTTCGGCCTGATGCTGGTGCACGTGTTGTTGTTTTCCTCATTTGTCGTTTCCAATGCTGTTAACTACTACGTACTATGCATACATATCGCTTGTTCGCCACAGCCAGCTCTGGCAGATTTTCAACTTGTTTGTGTCGCACGCAGAGCGGAAACCAGGAAGCCAGACGCAGAAATACGAAGAGTAGCAGGTTCTTCGGCAGATCGTGCATATCTGCTAACGCTAGAAATAGCGACGGCGCTAGCGGTGCTGCCGCCGCAAAAGGAGTATGCCTTTTTGAGGTCCACCGCTTCTGCTGCCGTTAGGGAGACAGAAGAAACGTATTGCGTAGTTCTTGCTACAGGTGCTGTTGTTGCGATAGCTTTTTGAATCGGACGTGGACGCGAAAAGAAAAAGGAGAGAGAGAGAGAGAGAGAGAGATCTGGAGGGAAATCTGGCCTCTTTTACAGAAGTTGACGCCGCCGTTGCTACCTGCTAATGCTTCACGATTTTCAACGAAGAACAAAACAACGAATTAGCCGAAGTCGCTTTCGATAGGGAGAAAGTGTGTGCTGTTCGGGCGACCGGGCAAAACTTGTACAATTTCAACCACTTCGGCCAATCTTGGTTGGCCATATTAAAACTAGTAGGGGCTACGGCGACGGCGACTATAACGATGACTGGCTGCAGCAGGCAAAGCGGTAAAGCTCACATTCTATCTTCGGCTCCAGCCGACAGCGGCAACAACACACCTGAGCCATAAACGCCGTGGCGACAACGGACGGAACAGGGCTCGCAGGGGCTAACGTTATGGCCGCTAGAGCTAACCAGCTATAAGAACGCAGTTGATATTCCGTTTAGCTGTGCATTACAAGATATCACTGCCACGAGTGCCCTACAGAAATGCAAACGGATAACCAGCAAATTCGCAAGTTAGTTTCATCTGTGCAGTCTCGTCTAATCCTCAGTCTTCCCTAGCACGCTTCTAGCTGCGCTGCAATAGCTGACGTACCGGTAGTCATTGTCATGCCGGTGATGACCGAACCACAAAACTATCACGACTTCCACCACTACCTGTTATAAAGGCCGAGGCAGCCAACTGCTGCTGCTATAAGCGCTCTACAAGTTCTCTGGGGCTAAAGCGAAGCAATACTGGAAGGAGGCGGACAGCCTTTTTCTGAAGAATTTACAGTTTTTCAACAACGTCAAGAACAATGATAATAGTAATAATAATATGGACCAGCAACGGCAGTTCAGTCGTCGGCTTGTCGGAGTCGGTGGATCACGCGAGTGGCCAGCCGGCCTATTCCTTAGCAGATGTTCGCTGATAACAATGAACGGCTCGAGGAAGCTGACGAATAGGGGTGGTCCTTTGGTCTCATGGGAAGGGGAGAAACATAAAGCAGAAAAACAGTATATGAATAGCAAGAAAATGAGACCGAGATCAGAGACACCCACCGCGGAAAAACGGAAACAGGCAGCCGCGGCCGTAGCAGCAACATGGATTACTATAACAATATTAATAATGACGATGGCCATTTTTTGTCTCTTTTCCGCGTTTCGATGTACTGGATCCTGCTGACGTCCTCGTGTTTCTGCTGTTATTCTTCTAAGTCTGCGATAGCCAGCGATGTCCGAAAGCTGGACAGGGAATAACATCAAACAGCGAAACTACGGCAAGTAACAACTTGGTCAGTGGCTCTTACGGTAAGGCACGATACACAGCGTGGTACAACCAGAAAAAAAGGGATCAAGAATAGATAAACCGGTTCGTTGTCAGCAATAACTTTTGTGTGACATTTGGCCTATCTATGGCGTAAACATTACCTGCGATCAGCACTCGACCCGGTCCGGTTTCTACCATAACTTCGTACATATACTCATACGTGCATTATAATGCACATACGGCTTGTGCTGCCCTAACAGGAACGAGCATTGACCGTGGCCAGGCATGTGTATCATAAGAACATTTTGCCAGCTCGTCCATTGTTGATGCTGACGGCCACCCCAGATATTCTATGCAAGTAAAGCGTACGGTGAACTCAACGATGGCAACCTGTGTGGAATAATGACCGAAAAATTCGTTTTTGTGAAGAAAGAAAAAAAGACAATTAAGGGAAAAAGGCCACAGCTGAAGTCCGAACGGGGTCTACTGTTCACGAATGCTAACGGAGCCATAAAGAAATTCTATACGTACGCAACATTTGCATTAGGAAAGGTAAACATAGAATGTGTTAGACGATTCGCAGATCGGTGTCGGCGTCGACCTGTGAAGTGAGGTACGGATGCGTTTTATTGACAGCAAATGAATCCGCTATCAGGGATGTATCTGCTTGATGTGACGGAAATTAATCACGATTTAGTCATCAGACCACCACAAAGTATACTACTGTATATTCAATCTAAAATACATAAGTAATACAAATACATGAAGACCATACGAATAATACAGAATAACTTCTAATTTACATAGGCAAAGTTCCTTAATAAACCTTGACAGAGCTGCTTGTTCTTCTTGCGACGCTGTTTATTATCAAGCCAACCAGCAAGCCCGCTCCAAATTATTATCGGTCTGCCTTATTCCTCCTTTTCGACGTACAAATATTGTTTATCTTTTTTTTTCTTTTGATTTTTCCTCTCTGAATGTAGATTTTTTTATTGAAATATTATCACATCGCCATCGCGCCGCTAGTGCCGCTGGGGATTAGTAAACCGCCGATGCCAGCTGCGGTTGCTGAAGCGGTTAGGAGCGAACTAATAATTAACTTAATCAGCAATTTCTATTATATATTAAATATGGTTACAACTATAATGAACTTCTGTATGCCGTTGAGATGGCGCTTGTTGTCGGTCTTGTCTCGGGGCAAGTCATCGAAAGGTAATACATCCTTCAGTTAAAAGGTAATAGACGTACTACTGGACACGTTAAAGCTACTCGGTCAAATAGGAGATCTTCTGTCATTATTGCACCTGATCCGATCTGGCCTAGTGGGCAGAAAGGTGCAATGTCTGGGTACTGTTTGACCATAGTTGATTTCCAAAGGTGTCGTAAAGCTACGAATGTCTTGTATACACAAAGGTACTTGAAGCGAATTAATTGCAGCTGACCCTGAAAAGGTCGTTCTAATGCTATTTCGTTCTACAAAAATATCAGGCAATACGTTTTGCAGGCGATTACAAACTTCGTACGGGTGATAGGTACTTCATGTTGTGTCCAATTTGGCCACGAAACGCCTCGTACGGTAATTGATGCCAATAACTATATTAGCACTAGAGTGTTATGGACATAAAAAGCCGTGGACCACATGTGGAAAAGACAGCGATATATCGGATCCAACGTCAATGGCGAAAGAATTGTTAGCGCTTGTTGCGTAAATCGCGTACGAACGTACATGACACCCTGACAGATACATGTGCTCTGAATTGGATTTGGACAATCTGAAGCTATGCGTGATGAAACGAATCTGCCGTACCTGGAAAAAGGTCGAGCACAATGAACAGTTCTCAGAAACCTCAAAATTAATTAAACCCAAGGTAGATAGCAGTCCTCACCAAAGTATCCTTGTACCGTCGCCAGCACCTTTATATTATTCGCAGCCGAAGTTTAGCTTGCTATTTACACGGCTATAGGTGTTAATGTCCTAACCATTTTTTATTGCTTATCTGTTTTTTTAGCCTTAACTGAGTCAGTCGTAGACTCAACGCAACACCCTTTTACGTTAAGTACGTTCGTAGTTCCGCCCGCAACGACGACGATAAAGTCCACGTCGGAAGTTAGTCCCAGTCAAGCAGTATACGTTCCGGACTTTCCGACCACTGGCAACGACCTAGACGCAGAAGTACTTCAGAACTCGACCGAGGCATCAACCGCCGGCGATAGCAGCGCTGCTGAAACGCAGCCAACGACGAAGCGACCCGCGCCCGTCCTCTACCGGCACGGAAAAATCCTTGAAGTCCCGCAAGCAGGACAGGATACTGCGGCGAAAAAAGTAAGCAAGCACACGCTCTATTGTACATTCCTGAAAGAGGCCTGAATATAGTGACTTTATCACATCTATTTCTTGAAACTGCAGTCGTGTTGAATTTATTAGATCAAGATTTAGAATTTTTCTCAGATCAACCGATTCGATCTATGGTTCATTGTGAGCGTTGAATTTGAGTTACAAAATCGGATCAAGCAGCTAACCCAAAAAATGTACGTTAAATGATCGAAAATCTCAGCGTCAGAAATCGTTTTCTGACGACGACGACGATGATGATGATGATGATTTTTCTGTTTTGATTGCGATCTCATACCGAGCTTTTACGTATTGCTTTTTATTATTTTTAGCGGGGAGCAATTGGTAAACCGTTAAATATACCAAAAAAAACGGTTTGTTGAATTTTCTGTTATCTTTTAATAGACGTAACGCAGTGTTCACGCATATATATATATAATTACCGTCTTGTTGAATATGGTTTCTACTGGTTTTCACATCAGCAGATTCGAATCTAATAATGGGTAGGTTTTCAAATAACATTTCTACGGACTAAATAAAAACCGGCCAGAAGCCTGAAATACTAACAGGGTAAATAATCTGACTCAATTATACATGAAAAATTTGCTAAAATTACCTTCGATCGTAGAAAACTCCGGCAACGCAATGGGCACTTGATTCGGCCATGGAAGCCGGGCAATTTCGTGGCAGGATGAAATTGTTAGCGAACGAGACGCCGCGAGTTCTCTGCGAGCGTTGAGTGTATAACCTGAAGCGCGCCATGTCGGCGTTTCAACGCTGCCCCGTCTGTGTCTTGGCTGGCTAGCTGGCGATACTTTTGAATGAGAACTTGAAGAACAGGTACGATGTCCAGGGAAACACCGTCTAGTCTTCGGTGGCGGACTACTATAGATGTGAATAGACGTCGTCTTCTTAAAGGTACCGCTTTCCGTGACAATATCAATTTTATTTAGTTCTGCCGTCGTTTTTAGCAGATGCCTCTTTCTTGCAATATGTTTGTTACGGTGCAAGGCGGAAACGGACTGGTCCAGATTTTTCGAACGCCCAGTATTGTACCACTGTTGCGTACTGTTTACGCGGCTTCTATTAGCAACGTGGCAGGAAAAATACATCGGCTCAGATCTCAATGTATTGCATGATGCGTGTACAATATTGTTGCAACAATCCGAGCCAAACTGTATCAGTCCTACATAAGAAAATATGTTTACGGACAGGTGAATGCCATCTGGTCATAATGAAATTTAGCTTTTTTTTCCGCTTGAAACAGCGTATATACATGTCTATGCGGGTAAATTGTCGGAACGACACTCTGGTAGACAGGAATCTGTTACTATCTAAGGGACGCCATTTTGTCTGTTTTGAATTGAGCTACCTATACTGTTCGGTAGCGTAACAACGTCTAGCAAAAGTCGTACATGTTGCGTAAAGCGTAGCATAACATCATCGGTGCGGTCAATCTTCACAGCACTATACGTGTTGATAGCTTTTGAGCACATGACTGCGATGCTATAATCTTCATAATTATTTCTCGATACTGAAAACGCTACCTATTTGCTAGGACACAAAGCTTGTACTTTTCCACGGATGGTGACTCGTTCACCGTCTTCGCTGGTCGCTGAAGTAACCCAGCGACGTTACTGTCTTTGAAAGTAATTTTTGAGAAGAAAATCTTCTGTATCCTGCTTAGATATGAATTGCAGGTGATATCGCGTGCGTCGGGCGATTGATCGCCGGATTTAGTTTGATCAATACTTCGCAATGTCGAAACGCCCTGCCTGTAGAGCAAGCTATGAGTACATTTTCAATAATAAAACAAACCGGTTTGGGAAAAACCGATTTGAATCCAGAGTCTCAAGCCTCATTATACATATATTGGCTTAAACCGCCATTAGTTCGTTCGCCGAGTGCTGGAATAGCACTTGAATTGAGCGGAGAAGCCCTTCCATTAAAGCGCTGCTTTTATAAAACAATTGATTTCAATGAAACTTTATCGTCCATCTGATGGAATGCCCCACGGTGATAGCAGATTTAAAGCCGGAAGCACCTGGCTTTTAGCTAGTACATTTTTATCAAAAATAATTTCATGTCGGAACAAAGAAAGGACTAGATTGGAATTAGACGCATGCTTTGGACATTCAGTTCCCAGTGCTGACTGCAGTAATAGTTACGAACAGGAAAAGGTAAAGAAGTTTTTTGCTACAAGCAAACGTCCTAAGACGGCCACATTTACATTTAAGGCCCGCCCCGTGCTTGATCATTCTCTGTGTTCTAAACAAATTCGCACTTGATAAATGAGAGTCTCGCTATGCCATTAACTATCAGTTATCACCATATAATGTACTTAACTTTTCCGGTACGATATGCTATAGGCCTGAAAGCGGATCTTTGTGGGAGAAGGCCAGGTCGAACTAGGTCGATCTTCTTTAGTCGTTCTATATTTGCAATCTTTCAGACATGACAAAGCTCGGGCAAGCAAACGATATGTTGACATGGTGTTTTCCAATGTATAGGCGCTGATGTACACGAAGACAATTTGGTAAACCCATTTCTGCTAATCACTCAGTGAAGTTGTCGATTTTTGATCATTACTGTCGTTTACATCTACATATTGGTAGACCGAAATGGGTTCGAACGGTATCGACAGGCCACTTAAGATACTTCTGTGGCGCCGACTCCTGCAAAGTTCCATTGATTTCCCGATCGCGGAAACTAGGCGACCTCGACGATCGCCTCTCGCACAGTCTGTTCGCGCCCCATAGATTTTCCCTCCGCTTCACACCGATCAGCCAATGCACACACGCGCCGGCAGTTTCAACAAAGACCGCTGTTCGTAATTCGTAGTTACCTCCTTTTAACAATAATCTTTTCAACTGTCGAAGTTGCAGCAGGAAATAAGGGTTCAATCTGCGTTTGGACAGAAATGTGGCTTTCGCTGCTGACGCGGCCATCGTTGTAGTGGCGTCAGCGACAACAACGATTCGTTACTTCGTAGCAGCGACGAGCCCCCGTCACTCCGTTGAACTTCTGCTGTTACTGCTAAATTGCCCTTTTCTATTTTCCCCACGCCGTTGACTTCGCTACTGAACCGCTGGTAATGACTGGGGTGGATTTCACTGGGAAGGCGTAGGAAATGGGACAGCGGCGCGCCCATAACGCGACAACATGGACATCCTTCATTCGCGATGACGCCGGCAACTTCGTCTACTATTGGTGTTTGTGTTACCGAAGTATTTTCTATGCAAGGCAGCGATAAGGTCGGGCCTTTAGATCTGATGTCGGTACCGTTAATCCAAGTACTGCAGCTCCTTGTGTCAGCGTTTGTGGACGCAGCAGTTTAGCGTAGGTTTACGGTAAGGTTACGCTATTCGAAGAACGACGATGTTAATATCGAGAAGCTTCAGTGCTACGAGCTGATTACTAATGCAACAACCATTTTAATGCTCCTAAAATAGAACCGTTACTGCTCGTCATCGTCGTATCAACTCGTTACGGCGCAGTGCTTCCTCCACGACCCATAGGAACAGTAAATATAGTAGCACTGACGGCAGAGATAGCTCAACTGGCATCGTGGTGATCATTTCGTCCGATGCAGCAGAAATGCGTCGTTTTGTCTTGCTGTCAATCAAGCTGCGGCTTGATGTCTATAACTATTGCAGACGGCAACCAGCAACGGTACACGCAGTGATAACATCGAAGTGTGCGGTGGCGACTATTTACCCCACAGCCCCTGGCCGCCATTGCTTCATCGGAAGAGATCGCCATTGAATGAACGCTATTGTACTAGTGCAGCAGTGTTTTGCTTCATCCTGGAGCACGAAAATCGCCTATTTCTTGACTTGTTCCTTTCGAGTCCCTTTCGTCAGCTATAGACGATGCTGTTGCTACTGCAGCTACCGGCGCTCTCAGTCGATGAACGCCGAGGTGTCTAGCCGACGCCAAAAATGTGCCTGTCGACATATAT
>NW_019214009.1:216469-251509 GCF_002532875.2 Varroa jacobsoni
ATTGGTATATGAATTGATGGAATACTTTTGCTGTCTATGCCAATTCTTTAATCATATATATGCGAATGTGAGTCTTTATGTGTGTGTTATACTTATGATAACTGATCCAGGTATATGCATGCTAATTACTAAATTTATTGCAGTTTCTAGCAGGCCACATGTTAATTAGCTGAACGGGAATAAGGAGAGAAGAAATACTGCCGAGAGTGTAGTCTCGTGACTCAGCCGTTGTCCTTTAGTGTGAAGTAGTTCTTATGTTATTTTTATTAAGTGATATATAGTATACAAGCCTATAGCAACCACGGGTAAACGCTGATTTAAGTGACACCCTCTAATAGCACAGATATCCTTTGGATGACAGAATGATTGTCTCACAGTACGCTAGTCCATATCGATATTTGATAGTTTTGATTCCATTTGCCGTTTAGTAATATGCACTACTTCAGGAATAAAAGGGCCATACGTCCGTCAATAACGCCTGGATACGAATACATTTTTTAAACAGGTTCAAGCGTTACGACCTCATCGACTGGGCCTGTACCCAACGGAGTTAGGACCGGTATTCGAGCCTAGTAGTTCATCTGAGGAGCTCACGCCCGTGCTGCCATCGTTATCAATGGAAACATTTATGGCATTCGAGCCCATTTCTAGCTCCCCTATTGAAGCCGTCTCGATAACAACGATCAATCCTGAGGACGTTCGCCTTACGCGAACAGTAAGCACGCCACTTCCAGTCACTCAGGTACCCGTCGCTCCATCGAAAACTTCTAACGGAGTGCAAAAGACGGTAACGCTATTTGGCTTTGTTGACTTCACTACGTCACTCTCTGGCACGAAGATCATTTTCAAGCCTACAGCTACACGGCGTGCCGAAAGTCCACAGGAAATGATGGCCCCACCTGCTCCTGCATCCCAGCAAGACTTCGGACACCTGTTCAAGAGCTCATCGCTTGAATCGTTGCGGCCTACTAAACCTCTGAAACAGGAAACAACATCTGAAAAAAAATTCACCATAATTTCACCAAAGAGCATCCCGTCGGTACATCCATCGGCGACAAAAACCGACCGGTACAAGACTGGTCTTGTGAAATCCAAGTCTGGAACAACAGTCATTGATGGCGTCACGACTGAATTCACTACCCTTGTATATGGAACCTTTATACAGGGAAGCTACGCTCACGTGATTCGGAGTACGTCCTCGATTTATGTAACACCTACGAGCATTCCAGATGCATCCACCGTGACGATGATTGGATCCGAAACCTCTATAGCTTCGCTTGGCCGTCCACTGCTCGTTTCTGATGCGCACAACGAAAGCAACCTCATGAACTCGGCTAGCGTTGTAATCA
This sequence comes from Varroa jacobsoni, assembly GCF_002532875.2. Classification (NCBI taxonomy): domain Eukaryota; kingdom Metazoa; phylum Arthropoda; class Arachnida; order Mesostigmata; family Varroidae; genus Varroa; species Varroa jacobsoni. Next base: position 217,819 of record NW_019214009.1, read on the forward strand.
CTGACGCAAGCCTGAGTCAGGCGGTACCATCTGCTGTCATTATTACGGAAGGCTTCATTTTGCCGCCCGGAGCTGCTCCACCAGCTTCAAACTCGGTCGCCTCCGAAATTTCGCCCACTTCGACCTTAGTGACCGAGCCAGCATTTATTACCAGTGATTTTATCTTACCAATCGATAAATTAATTATGGACAAACTTCCGACAGAAGATGTGGTTACCTCGTCCAGCACCCTCATCGCAAAAGAAAGCGCAGAGAAAGACGATGCGTCCCGTGTTTTGTCATCAAGCCCCATCCTGAGTGCCGCCCATTTATCGATGTTATCGAAAATTCCGGCCTTCGAAGAGCCCTCACAATCAATGACGATCGAGTACGTGGCGCCAAAACGTGCTTCTGAGAGTGCGATCGCTCCTGACGTCGAGCCAACCTCAACTACAATGTTCACGACGTATACCCACTTCACCACGATGTACAACAACGGAGTCGCGAGTATTCTCAGCAATCACGAAATCCTATCCAACGTCCACACAATGATGCCGCGTCCGAGTACTTCAGAAGACATTTCTGCCCAAGAGCAAGTACCCAGTAGCAGTATAGGAGCAAGTGAAAATCTACGTCACATGATCCTAATTGTATCACCCAGCAGCTCTCTAAAAGAAGTCGCCACCGCTGACGAAAACACGAGGAGCGAGACTCCGTTGCTGCCGACCGTTGCACTCAACTCGACTTTCCTTCTGAGCACCAGTTCTGCTCCAGACTCGTCAAAATCGCCACAGGATGCTACGAAGATCGAAACACCCACAGCAGAGACGCTAACGCCTAGCGTCGATTTCAGCAGCTCCTACGATTATACCACGTACACGTATTACACCACCTTTATCCGTAAGGGTACGACATCGATTACTAGCCGAACTTCGGTAAGTGAACTTTGCAGGTTGGCTCAACTTGCTTTTAAGTTGCTTTTTTTTTCGTTCATTCGTTAATTAGTCCACTCGTGCGTAGTTCCAGTTGCAAACAACAGGACGCCTACAAAACCGATGATAATTTACTGCTATAATGTCTGAACAGACACGCGCATAAGAAGTTATATAGCAGCAGCAGCAGCAAGGAACAGCGGTTTGTCAGGTAGAGAGCAACGCAGAGCTGACGTCAAGCGGAGCCTAACTAAGCAGTCATGCGTATCCGGCGACCTAGTCGATTTTTTCGGCTGATGCCGCTATCACTGTCGCCCCATTGGTCACAAACTTAGCCAGATATTGTCGTCGAATTGACTTTTGTCGTCATACTGACCATTTGCTTTCTGAGCTGGCCTGACAACAGGCTATTTCTTCGATTGACTGAAATGAAGCTGAGCTAAATTGTCAGAGTTAACGGTACGGCGATCCATTAGCTGCGTAGCTCACTACCTTCCTTTTTCGTATCTATTTCACCTGTCTGTCTGTCTGTTTTTTCTTTTCTCGATAAATGGCAATAAAGACGTCATCGCCATTTAATTCAATATTCAAACTCTTCAATGTTTCTTGCCGCCCAAAACGGTAACAATGTCTGGCATCAGCGTCTGCTTCGCTGCTACTGGTATATTGCAGATGGCCGACAGCTGTCTGTTGAGTTTGACAGGACTGGGTGAGATCTTCAGTGTTTGTCGGAATCCCCGTTTCCAGACTCATTCCGAGTACGAGCTCATTCATGGACTGAAACACATCCGTCTAGTTCAACTGGCTAGTGTGGCAGGGGTGCGGGGTCAACTGCACGAGTTCAGATTTATGTCTGCATTGTTACTGCTATGCTTGTATCTGATGTATGTGTCTACATGTATTACTCTGCATCCATCTGCGAGTTTCTGTCTAGGCATCTATTGTTGTGCTTAATGTTAGCTCCATTGTTTATCCTTAGCTATGCTCTCTCTATTAGAATTAATAATATTATCACGAAAGTGGCGCTGGCTTATGAGGTGTATCATAACGCAGCACTGCTCTCTTCGATAAGATCAACTAGATCCATTAATACTTGGCATGCAGCGGTATATTTATCGTGTCTTATCGCGGCGTATCCTACTTGTTTGACGCGGGCCTACACGCAGGTAGAAGAAGAAGAAGCCTGTGCCCGACTTCGGCCGACGCCATTTATGCCACCATTCAGAGTTCTACAGAGGCGATCTATCTATTATTACTATTAATGGTAATCGTAAAAATGTTATTAATAGAGATTTTATAAACTATCATAAATCGATCAGAACAGCAACACTGCCAGATGTCTGTATATCTATGATGCCAGCCTCTACTAGAGGCGTGTATCCACAGGCTTGGTACACGTTGAGGGGCCTACATCTGTAAAGCTTTACTCAAAGCTATATAGGAGAGCGCGGCAGCTACATTCAATCTGTTCCTTTAGCTTGCATGCTCCAGGAACGTGGCACGTTTTCTTGGTCCACAAATAATAGTCCTCATTAACACCCCCATCTATCAGAAAGGCAAACGGCGTCTGCCGGCTGTTGGCATAACGACTGTCCGTTGTCGCCTAACTCCTCCATCTTGTTGTGCCCAGCTTACCCTACCACACGTAGTTACATTCGTTCCTACCGCAGCCTTAACGTAATCACATCTAGTAATGCATTCGCATATGGTAGTTGTAATAAAGCTGCAGCATTGGGCAAATGTCAGACTGTCGTCGCTGCCGCTCGGGAGTCGTTGCCGAAACGAAGAAGGGGTGGCCATGACTCGTTAACCCCCAAGCAAGCCCAATGGGGCAGTAATACCGCTAGTGGTGAGCAGTCCATCTTTCTGCTTTTTTTGTTGCTGGCCCTCAAAAATTAATACAATTCTCGCAGAAGGATTAAAACAAATTAGTGTGGGTAATTGCCGGCCATCTGTACCACAATACCAGGCACAAGGTAGCAAGAAGTGTTCATCATAATACCTGCTGATACTGCTAGACTCACTAAACTATGACAGATCGATCTATAACAGTTATCGTCATAACATGACGATAAGTTGATTAATATATCTGTGTTGGAACGTCACCCAGTGCCTGATTGCCTTACTCACGTAAACCTGTCTGGTAAAGGTGTCACCGATTAAATCAAGGGTCAGTCGATAAAGACGTGTTGTACGTAAACTGAAGATTAATAACAGGCCGTCCACTCCAGGAGTAATTAAATCTCAACCAACTTCACTAATATTAGACCTTCGACTGGCCACTTGGTAAAATGCTTGCGTAAAGCCAAGCAACAACAACAACAACAATCGTAACGTGTTGGACCAGCTGCGTAACCTGAATAACTTAACGTATCCCATTGCATTGGAATGGGTATATATGCTAATTTTATGCCCTGTACGAATGTGTATGTGCTGTCATATGTTCGTGATGTTATTTGCATCTCTTTCATACGCTGACTTACTACTCGCCTAATTCAGTTACTGCCCCATTCCCTACTCCTCCGCCCTCCACTTACCTCCAATCAACCAATCCATTTTTATTGCACTGTATATTTAAATAATATTCAGCTTTGGGACCAACTCGGGATCAAAACCCAAAGTTCTGCAGACCTAACCTGTTTGGTTCAGAGCGCAAACCTTTAAAAATGTAAGAGTCCAAGCTTCAACGCGCTCGTTGGCGTTATCTCGTTGTCCAACCAGGTGGTGAGCAATCTTTATGCGGTAACGGCGCCCGCCTCTATAGAGCCGACGTCCAGTGTCCAGATAACGGAAGCCGTCACCTCGACATACTTCACTACGTACACATACTATACAACATTCTTCAGGCGTGGCTTGTCCCGTATCAGGAGTCGCGAGAAGGTGGAAACCAACCTGGTCACGATCTTCCCGGCCAGCACAATCACGGCTACCACTGAGGTAAAAATGGTCATGGAACACCTATTGCCATCAGCAGCGATCACATTCACAATATCACAGAAACAGTAGTTTACAGCACGCTTTCCGTGCCCGTCTCATTGGAGTACATGTCTAGTAGAAGCACGGAGAGCGGGCTTTGCGCACTCCTTATCTGCTAGCTTGTGGTATCTATCACAACTAGTCGATAGAAAATGCTTAGATTCCATGAGACGGTGCCCAGATTATTTACCATCATTCTATAATATATCTGTTCGGCACTTTCGGCAGTCTGCGTGGGAAAAATGAGTGGCAAATACTGATATAGGGATGAAAACATGACTTCAGAAACTTTACATACGAAACTGATTTCATACTAATATCCGATCCTGTTACTGTAATATCACAGGACGTAAAATAGCGCTTGGGAATATACGGGATTTGGGAAGGTATCTGATGCTAAGGAATCAGAAAAATGAATTTAATTGTAACTAGTAGTAATAGTAAGTTTAAAAGCTCATACCGGAATACGCTAGACCTTTTGTATAGTTACTGCGGGTACACATATGAGACATTACGACGTCTTTGCGTTCAAATATCTTCGATATACGAATTACCTAATCCACGAGTAACAATAAACACCAAACGGTTATACTTATTGGCTACCCCAAAAAGCCCTTTAAATTTACTACCGTTATGTCAAAAGAACATATTGAAACCTAGCTGTAACAGAGCTGATCCTCTATTACTGTATAGCATATATGACTGTCGCAAATACTAATAGCGATTATAATCTTAACAAAAAAACGTAGTAAGCTTTATCTAGTTTGTCAGACTAACATATTACCCGGCCATGTGGTGGCGCAGTGTATTATAAAAACATTAGCAACTCCAGCAACTTCAGTCCGGTAACAGCGGTTTGTCGAAGAAGCACGAAACAATCTCCTACTACAAGTATAACTACCGCTGTTGCATCAATACTGTCTACCTCGTCGTCGTCTCTGGTCCCGGTTTCCCCCTGGAACCTTTCCTTCATCATTTCCTTCACGGAACAAGCGAAATTTTTGCTACCGCATTAAACTGCGACATCAATGTTAGTCGGGGTAGCAGCATTAACAGCAGTGTTGACGCTGGACGGTGGTCGTTTAGCCTGGACGGCGTCAACCAGGGCTTCGCCGTTATTCTTCGACATCGTTTTGGAACGCTCGCTGGATCAGCAGAGCATTGCGTTGGGCCTATTGGTCGGCGGTCCGATCGAGCCGATCCCTTCTCATTGAGACTCGCCAGCTAGACCAATTTATGTATCGGTCAGTCGCCAATCACTGCTATCGTTGCTCTTGCAGTTCAAGTTACTGATGAAGCTGTTGTTTGGGTGAAGCCTACTGATTAGCTGACTGGCCATTTTTGTTTGCGTCTTCATCCGTCGCTAAGTTCGTCCATGTCTATAGCGATTGATTCGACACCGGAGCAGCGACGTCAATATCGGAGCCGCTCGCATCGCTTATGGACGTTGCGCGCGTCGCTTGCAGATACCGCCAGAGATGGTCAAGGTCATAGCAGCCAAGTGAATACTAACGGCGCGAAGAATTTACGTTGTCAGCGACAACTTTCCTGCTGATGACAACGTTCGACGGAACGGAACTGCAGGGCAGCGACGATGATGTAGAAGATTAACCGCAGGGAAATAACGATATAGCAGGACGGCGTACTTAAGGCAAAGCCAACGGTTTGCGTCACGCGACTAAGACCGTCACAGCGCATAAAGCATTTATCTATTATGGGAGTGAGTCTGTCGCTGTAAACGCCGAAAGTCTCAGAAAACGACCAGAGATTAGTAGGAAGTAAGCGGTACATCGCTCGTTTTTTAGAACAGTCTGTTTAAAGGATAGTTTAAATGGTAAAGGTCGGCATAGCGCGATACAAATACTCATGTTCTGTCTGCGGGTGCCTGTTATTGCTCATTCGTCTTACCTTTGCTTGCTTTGCCCTCAATCGTATTGCTGCCAATGGATGAGTTCTTCAAATGTCTATGATAGAAATATACATGTCGATATACGGGTGCGCACCCCCATCGACTGGACTGAGTGTGTAGCATACCTGCGGCATAGTCTTATACCCTGCCAACTTTAATTATTGGCATCGCACAACATCAATCAGCGGACTCAGCCAGAATCAAGGCACCGGGTCGTAAGCGCGCCGCTTCGCCGAAAACCGATCACGAAATTTCTACGACGCCAGACTTTGGACAATAGATTAGGGATGTGCTTGTCATCAGTGTGCCTCGCAAAAAAAAGAAACCTTAATAGCTCCAGCAAACGCCTACATTTATAGCAGCCCCTAAGCGCATTGAGCAATGCTGACAAAATCGTTTGCCCCACGAATTAAGCAAACAACACCGAAAATTATACACCTACATACAAACATACACAACACTTCACTAGCCGTTACAAAAGGTAATTAATTATTTGTAGACATAATATAGCGTAAAAACAAATTGCTATATACAATAGATTATTTGTGAAGCTATCATAGATAAAATATTTTTTTTCTTTTCTTTCGTCCCTTAGATTATTATAAGCACTTGTAGAACAACTGCGTTGTTCGTTGTTGAACGCTTGGTGTGCTATTTCTTCTGGTCGATGTCCTTAGCTGCAACTATAATTTCAGGCCCAACAATGATTGCGCCTTTATTGAATTCCATATTAACTGATCGGCGGTAGAAAATCGGTACGTGAACGATGTGTGTGTGTTTCAGAGCTGTAAAAACTAGTTAACTTTTTCTGGGTTATATTTCTAAGAGTTATTAGCAGTAGATGCAGTCCCAGTTGTGGCCTGGTGGGCAGTCACTTTTCGCTTGACAAGACCAGCCAGCGCACTGCGCGAACAACGTTGGACGTCGCTGAATCGTATTGTGATCAAGGCCACACAACTCTGTTTTGTAACGCACCCTTCTTGCTGTTCTATTGTTCATAAATACGATTGAAACTATTATAATCGTATTGGTACTTCTTAGTTTCTCTACGCGCCGGATCTCCACCTTTCTCGCTAATTGATCAGGAGCAGAATCATGGCGCTACGAACTTCCACAGCGGATTTACTATCCACCGTAATACCGAACCCTTCAACAGAGAACAGGGCCTGTGTCAACGGCACAAACGCACACACCAATGTCTGCGACCTTTCTAAACAAGCGAGAAGCGAACGATCGCCACGTGCCGGTCAGAATTTTACGCTGGGTCGGGGCGTTGCAACAGACATTCGCGCGCCTAACGATGGTGTGCTTTGCTGACGCTGTAGTTGTTTCGAACGTTGGCAAATATCGGCGTATTCTACCGAAACCTGCGAAAATCGCATGCCGATGCGTCGTACCTCGGCCTACCATTCAACGGAAAAACCCGGTCCATTTAGTAGCTTCGAGCAGGCTATAATAGGAGATGCGTTTGTTGAGTGTCCTGCTGCTTAGAGAACTTGAGCAGGCGGCCCCGAAAGATTAAAAAAAATAACATTGCCCCTATTTAGCATGCAGTTATTATAGCTGTTATTATTTTCGTTACTGTTGTTGTTGTTGTTGTTGTTGTTGCTGCTGTTGTTGTTGTAAAGTAAGATACAAAAGTACCAAATTCACATGATTTATCTGCGATACGATGGACCGAATCGAAGTGACTAGCCGTTCTGCCATTAAACGAATAGCAAAGATTCACAAATATGCGGAAATACACATACGCACGATAACGGTCACATATAAATTCATAAATTTAGCTTAAGACGACTGCCGGTGACCTCCGTCAGCGGGTGCGTCGTTCGTGTGTGTGAGTGTTTCTGTATGTGGCCAGTTTTAACGTAAACGCGGTTCTGTCGTTTGCGCGCACACAGCGGTTCAACAAATTCACAGTGATTTCAATGTATCCGATGAGTGTCCAGTGACGACCATTTGTTGGAATGATGGGACGCTTGCTACTGAATCCGTTCAGGATTTTGCCGCTCGGTAGTTTCTTTTATCGTTTAGCATTTGTTGCTTGTTAGCAATGGATATTGAAATTTTACAAATGCGCACGCGGCGGGCCAGGGACTAGGCTTCGACATTGGATGCTACGAGGATGAGAGAGAGAGAGAGAGAGAGAGAGAGAGATGTAAATACACAAAGGTATGAGAAAAGCTCCGTCCCTTTACGAACTATAGGCGCACGCTATAATATGAACCAATAGCAAGAACAGTGTGACCTTTATTTTGTTGTTGGCGGCAATTTTCGAAAATATTCACATGCGCAAACGGCGCACGTTGTCGTTTTTTTCTCGTCTCATTAAATTCTGAAGCGTTTTGAACAGTCAGTACACCTGTAGATATATAGCTCATTCATCTATCAACAACACGAAACAGTGGAGATTAGATTTGTTACGCCAGGAAGATAACAGACTTTTCAAACAGAAGAAAATTATCTAACAATTGCGTTCTATATGTTGCTATAACTGCTTGTCCCGCTGCTGTCTTTAGGTGCTGACTCCAATAACGATTTATAAGGACCGGTCACCCGTTGTCAGTTTCGCTAAAGTGCCTAAGGTAAGGTGTCATCAGGCGATAATAAATACCTTCGGTAGGTGATAACGTGTGGCGGCCGAAAAAGCTGTCACGTCCCATATGATTGTATATAGAGAAAAATACGGAGAAACTGATTGTTCATCTAAAACGTAAAAGTTACCTATAGAACTGTAGTAACAATAGTCAATCAAGGTGCTTGACAAATAACGGTGTAACAGAGAACTTTAATGATCTAATCTGATCCGTCTAAAGCTGAAATAGAAAGTATATTCGTTGCCCACGTGACCTGAGGACGAAAATAGCTTACTAGCCAAAAGAACACCCAGTTAGCCTTCAATTGAACCAGCAATAAATTTACCTTTTAAATGCGCGATTCTGAAGATGCATACGAGAACCGCAATCCAAATATCTCCAAAAAGAATAGGGCCATCCAAATCCAAAAGGAATATGACCAATATAATTAGCTGTACAGAGGTTTTGTTGCGGGTAATAACTCGCACTGAATCTCGAGGAGAACGATTTCGAAATCAGTCATTAGGGCAAAGCATGCGTTGACCTCAGCTGCATCTATGTGTATGTGTCCGTCCGGAGTACATGACCAGATGCGCGTGTTTCTTATATGTCCTGTCAGACGTCTAATCAGCTGTCCCATATACGACCCACTGCTTTCCACACACACACATCATCTACTAATCAGTGCAAAAGTCATACGTCAATGTTTGCAGCATGCTCAGAACGTCGCCGTCATCTAATCGAAGGGGAGGTCAGAGTTGTCAACTTTGGTGTCTCTTTTGTTTCCCCCTATCCATTCCTCTTGACTTTAGTGTACGTCTTCCGCGACACGTAAAGGCAAATCTTGCATTATAATTGAGTGGTGCCACCCCGCCAAAAGAGAAGTGATGAACTCCTTTTGTCCACGGTAATTTTACAATATTTATACGGATACAGCTCGTTGATCCCACGTCAATGGCATAAGCAATGAGACGACGAACCAGCAGATCGTCAACGCAATCAACTCTGAGCTCCAGAACAACAGTAACACAGAATTGAAATCAGAAGAATACTTGTACTCTAACATCTATGTAGACGGTGCTCAAAGTGATCTGCTATGTTCCTGTCACCACGGATGCCCCGTTCGCGTCCTGCCTCTGTCCCGTGAGCGCCCACGAATGACCGCGTGTCGTCATCTTTCACGCGGACACTCCGACTGACAACGTCCCAGCCTGACAGTGATATCACACGATGACACCATGCTAAATCGCTCCATCAACTGCAAGTCACCGCCAGAACCTCTTGATAATCACATCAATAATGTTTGGCGGCCGGTGATGCTTTGGTCCTAAGTAGTCGCTTAGCTTCCCTGGGCTAGCAAATCTTAACCAATTCACCCGGCAAGAGTCTGCCACTCGGTCGATCACTGGACACTTCATCCACATATAGTCGTTTATCGGCCACCATAGCAATAACGTGTCTAGCATCACCTACTCCCGCTGTCCGACCGTGTAACGAGCAAGCTGTTTATCTGCCGCCTTTTCGACGCTCGATCTTTGACGAAAGGAAATACAGACTAAGTATGGCATGTTATATTGAAAAAGATGTTCTGCATTGCCGAAAATCCCGGCGATCGGATGGCCGGGGCCTAGCCAGGCAGCAATTCACTTATCTATCGCTGTGCAAAGAAAGACGGAGCCTTCAGAGGCCAAGCAGGAATAATGCCACTAGCAAAGTCGATATGGCTGACCCGAATGCAGTTGCCCCCTTTGCTTCTATTGACGTTGACAAGTCCTGCGTCGCCAGTGAAACGCGCAGCCATCTATTGATGGCTGTGGCCGCGCTCTCTCCACGTAGTAATAGCGAATTCGAACCGTCATCCCACTAGCCGTAAATTGCTTGAGCTCGTCGAGTAGCTACCAAACGAAAGATGTCATCTAACTTTGACGACGATCGTATGGCCAGCGCTGGTGCTGCTGCTATTGCTGGCGCTGGTGGCAATGGAACATTCACCGCATTACGTCGAACATCGTTTATTCCACCGCCGCAGCTCGGATCAACTTCAACAGCAAATCAACTGCTTTTAGCCGTTCCTCACAACTGCCCCCTGCGTCTACATATAGCGGCAATGATGTACGTTTTATAGTCGAATATAGATTGTTATCAGAAAAGTGAGCGAGCGACACTGGCTTATGCCGACAATCAGTCCAATTCAGTTGGCTATCAATACTATAATGTTCATTTTCTTGACTATTCTCCCGAAACTTTGCCTTATCTCCATGTTCGCTTTGGCTAGATACGATGTGATGTTTTGGCGACATTCGTTTCGCAGGCTGGATTTAATGTTAACGGTCGTCGCCGCCGCCGCCGCCGCCGCCGCCACGTTCAATACTGACTCAAACGCTATATGCTATGCATCTGTTAAATTGCTATTACTAATAATGACAACGATAAAAATCTCAGTTGTGCTGTACTGTACAGCAAAGCTTCAAGGGGAAATTTCACCACAATGGAAAATGGGGCTTCAACTGACTTTCTGGGCACTTCTAGTAGACTTCAAGCCTTTCAGTGAGTTCATTAGCTCGAGCAGTCAAGAGGTGGGGGCAATCTATGAGATAGAGCCAAACTATTGCCATTTCAAGTCGCTAGTCGACGCGCGAGCGTTGATGAGCGACGAAAATGACCTATGCCTATTAGTATAACCGCAAAGATAAAGAGGTACACGTATCGTCCGATGGGCCGTGAGGTGCGAGGTACACGATCTTGTAGGCTTTCCTTGAAGCCTAATGAAATAATGCTAAGCAAAGCTTGTCAAGAAGCATTATTCTTGATCTTTAACATCTGTACAACAAGTGTTCCTTGGATATACACTGTATAGTAATAACGTATTTGCGTGCAAATAAACGAATAAAGAAACGATATTCTAAATATATAGCACATTCTAATAGGTTATGAGACCAAAAGTTTAACTTGTAAGAATTGGCCCCCCCACCTAAACTTCCAAGAGCACAGATAAGACGCTGGCCGTGTGGAAATATGAAAAAATTACGCATGATGTTCTATGGAACAATTGAGCAATGGCTGACATTTGTTTATCACGTTGTAGGTGTATCTGAGTACCGCCGATGAGAGCACAGAAACCAATCGCGTCGAGCCCTCCGCAATTAAGGGTAAGTTGCTTTACCATTTTTTGCTTTTACCAATGAGGACAGTCGTGCGTGTTACAGCATTTTGCATACTTGATTTCCGTCAATGAGTCTCATCGTAAGTATGTACTACAGCCACATGAGACTTTAGTAGTAGAATTCGTACCGACCTCTGTCCCTTTGCTACTTCAGTACAGGTTCGTGTATGCCTAAGATGAATCAAACGTTATAGCCAGTGTACATCATCTCCGAAATGCGTCTAACGTTACAGCTATAATAAAGTCAATTAACCATATTAGTAAACATTTTTGCCTTACGAAGCGGCGCCTCGCCCACCGGCATTACTCAACACTAGTGAACTCCAGAAAAAGTTCTGAAGCTTGTTCCTGATTCAGTGCCACAACTGGTATACAGTTTTCCCGTTTTTATTTAAAATCGTTCGTTTATAATGCTTTTAATCTGTAGTGAGTAATAACTAGAACTTTGTCGCATTTCAAAGTTCTTCCGCTGTTTTCAACTAACAGAAGAAACAACTATTTCTGTTATACAATCCAACAAAAAAGAACCGCTCGTTCTATAATGATATTTGATTTTGTAAACAGCCCTATGTTTCTATGCATTAACGCTTGCGGCGATGAAAAGGACAACTTGGAAGAAACTATCGATCGGCTGGAATCACATTTGCCGCCGTAGTGTCTTATTAGCTATACCTGCTCAATCTTTTTTCCTCTCCCTTTTCTCCCAATTGGCCGCACGGTTACCGAACAGAGGTTCCCTTGCGCCGTTGATAGCGACGCTCAACGAGACCCAGCAATAGAAAATGTTGTCGGTGTATGTTTCGACGAATCTAACGACTGGACGGAAAAAAATCGCATCGCACGTAGCGTGAAGCTTCTATGAATACTTTGCGATCATTTCAAAATACACCGCCCCTAGTCTGTACAGGGCTGCCATTGAATTCTAATTTGTCTTGTGCGGGCGCTGAGGCGGCGTGGCAAAATCAGGTGCACATTAACGACTGTTTCTGTGGCCAACTGATCGTGTCTACACTCTCAAAATTGTCGGAATCGCCGATGGGCCCGGCAAAATTGTTGAGCTTCGTCCAAACCCATTTTAATTTGCCAGCCCCGTTCCTTTTCTGCCCGTATCACCTTTGTTACAGCTGTCACTGCTATCCTTGTAAGAGGCAGTTTCAACTGTATTGGCAACTGACCGTCGTTATCTTTCACGAATCAGACAAAAAAGCAGACGTAGGCCAGTCATTCGTCATGTCAGTATAAGTACGCCCGGATTTTCTGAGCAATGGATACCGTCGCTGCGACGCGCGCGCGCATATACCTGGAATCGGATAGTGAAACATATGGGGGGAACGCAGGCAAGAGACAGAAAGAAAGTGCAAGGGAGAAAAAGGTCGCATCTTCTTTAGTTGCCGGACAGAAGAAACGTTTTCCAGCCGATGATCCGCAGGCTGGTGTACCAAGAGGAGAGCGCGACTTTAAATAATTTCGGGACAAACAAAATATCGATTCGTCTATCAAAAAATAGTTTTTATCCCACAGGTGGGTGCGGATATGCAAGTACTTTGGTAAGCTTTGATCTAATATAGATCTCCTAGTTGAGCACACGGATATGTTGCCTTCGCAGATCGATTTTATATAAAGAACAATACGAAGAATTACCGTCACTGATGACGATTGCCCATTCGATTAGAATATTCTTCATCTTGGAGTTTAACGCAGTGTAACATTTGGTACCCATTATGAGGATGTCAAGAGAAAAGAAATCGGGATACAGGCATGAATCTTTGCGGAAAGAGTTCACGATATATAATTTATGACACAATATACATACCAATATAGTTGTATATTGTATGGTGTTGTTTACGTGCGGTACGATATAGATGATGATTACGTGCATGGGCGCGATTTGATGCAGAGGCCTAGCCGTCAGCACGAACGTGCTTCTCGGTAATTATATATATATATATATATATATATATATTATGTTAATAGAGACTGGATAACATTATATGGCCATAATGCAGATATCACTATCTGTGTTGTTTTACTAAGGTTCAATAGAATACAAACGTGTGTATGTATATAATCGTTTGAATTTAATGGCCAAAACATTTTGCGTCTCTGAAAACCTTTTTTAAGTGTGTGTATATATATATATATATATATATATATACATATATATATATATATATATATAGTGAAAGTAAAATATATTTGATTCAGTTATGCAATTTTTACTCACGGTCCTATTTAGGCATTATGTTGATTACCCAACAAACAGATTCGGCCACACAATGCCGGTCGTTTTCTAATTGAAATGTCGCCTAACAGTTTTCCTCTGCTGTTTTTTTTTTCTTTTTTGTTTATGCTATAGCTTGAGATGTAGTATAAAGGAAATTTTCGCATCGTTATATTCTAGTTATTCATAGACTGTTTATCTACTGTCGCTATAGGCGATTTCGGATTTATCAGTTGAATTGGCTTTTGTTGAGCGCTTTATCTAACGTATTAAACATATCATGACCTCGCCGATTACGCGAACCGATACGTTTATATCGTAATTACGTCTCGCGTTTATGCCGATAGGTATATTAATTTTGTATCAAAAAATGCTGACTACGTGTGGCTACCAATACAATAAGTACCTACGAAACTGATATTGTTGGCCCCGGTCTAACGGGAACACATTCCGGCACACAAACGGCTTGCAGTTACGACGACCTTTACGTTCTTTTCAACAACAACGGATCCGCTCGGCCGAGAGCTCATCTCGACTTCGTACTCGACGCAAGAAGGGACTTTGAAGGTTGACGATACACAGGTACGTGGGACACGACGTCTACCTAACAGATAGCATATGAAAGATCCGGTTGTTTATGACCAATGGCCTATAATCCCATCTCAATGACTAGAATTCTCTATTATATATCTGGTATATTGATATACAATGGTCTTATATAGCATCAGTAAACATATATGCATATCTTATATTGTAAAAACATTCAAAACCTAGTTAGAGAGCATTTCTACATAATGTAGTAATATTTTCTCTAAACAACACGGTCGGATTTACTTTGCCCAGTTTGATTGAGCTGGCCGACCCCTTTTGAATAGATATATTACCTGATCAGTGGACATAGACTGCCAGCTCATGTTCATGACGGATTCTACTGTTATTTAGTGAAAGTATATGCAGAATAAACTGTACCTCGTGTACACTGTTTCATCTTACGGTAATCACTCGATAATAAACGATCAAAAATAAAGGGTACTAACTAAACTAGGTAACTATTAAATTTCCGCTATAGCCTTGAACATTATGAGAATTTCGAATATATATCTTTACTGTTATCCAGTTCATTAGTAGTTAGTATATAAAACTGTGAAAAAACCAGTATAAGAATGAGAACAGGCACGAAAAATCGGAAATTGACGGGCGCAACGGATCGAGGTTAGCAATTGAGTTTGGTTCACATACAAATACACACATAAAACCCTATCTTTAAAAGGACATTTACAAATCAAGGCATCGGCCGCGATTGAGCATTCGCCGATAATGTACGTACTTTCTATTGTTCTATATTGATTAACTATCACTGCGTCTTCTTTGTGCTGTTTCAGATTATGCCGACAAAGCATCTTCGGACAGACTTCACGACCTTCACGTATTTCAGCACAACGACTCACGGGCTAGGAGACACCGAAATCAATAGTCGAACTGAGGTGCGTCGATTAATCTAAACAAAAAAAAAAATAAATAAAAACAATCCTTAGCGAATGTGGCAGATAAAGGTTGAACCTTTTGGTAATGGGTACGCCTGTGTGCGCGTTATCTACGTCACTTTGCTAGATACTAGTGTCGGCTCGGCTTTTTTTGATGCTTACATATAAAACTTTAACAGTTGCCCTATCGAGTGAATAATTTAGCTGACTCGTGTCCAATCAGACTCTATTTTAAATATCACTGTTAACTATTGCAAAAAATCAAATTTTCGGTATCTGACAAAAACCACCTCCGATTATATTTGACATCGTGAGGTACAGCTTGCGGAAATCAATTAGTTTTGTATTTGCCCGATGAGTTAATGATCAATGAACCTCTCACTCCGACTCAATAACAGGTGATAACTCGTTATGTGCCTACGGAGAACGTGTCTGCGCGCAAGAAGCGCGACATCCAGCAAAAGCTCGAAACGACTTTGACAGATCTCGTCACGACGTTCAATCAGGGACGACTAGTAATTTCCACTAGACGACAAACGCTCACCCGCGGTAATGTCGGCACTTCAAATGGTTTTTTTGCTATCAGTGTCTCGGTATAACGCACGCGTGTCGACTGGTAAAAAAAAAAAAAAAAGTAGAGGTCTTTCGCAATCGTATGTAACTTCATTCGCCAATGCCGGCTAGCGAAGTCACGCGAACATCATTTCTATTCGAAGCTGGGCGTATTTAAGGATTTGCCTTGAATAGGACGTGCATTTGACTCAGTCGGCCTGTGATTATATCGTATAACAACTATATAGACTTAGCAATATTACGTACCCAGGCTCATGTTCGAAAAATCCTATTTCACAGCCTTGCATTCTATAGCCGTCTACTAGTCAAGTCAGCCTACGCCCTTACTTGACCAAGGGCAGTATATATACATTTTATTTCTATGTATATGTAAAATTAATATTGACATATGGCAAGAAAGTCTCGATTTTTTTCGACTCAACCCTTCCACTACAGTTATACTGTGTGTGATCTTGTATCTCATATCTATGTGCTGGCATAGGTGACGTTCATCCCCTTCTGTCTGTAAATGTATTCCATACATAGGTACCCTGCATATCACTAACACAGTGGCGTTGCCGTCGGTGGCTACAGTGGCGCCGACAGCTGCGACGGAAGTCGTCGAGGATGTCCATATCCGGGGCCATGCCCCCCTCGATCCACGGCCTGTCGACCATACATACTACACGACATATACATATTATACGACGACACTTAACCACGGCCTACCCGTAACTCAAACGAGGTTCGTCTGCATTACACATCGAGTTCTCTAGCCGACAGTGATTACCCTCATCTGACTGTTGTTTCTATTAGTTGTAAAAACCTGATCTTGATGTTTCCATAATCGACGGACAAATATGGGCAAAAACTATTTGCTTAGCATAAGCAAATAGTTTTTACTAATCTTATTGAGCTTTGCTCAGGTTAGTGTTTTACCATCGTAATTTTAATAAAAAAAAAAGAATCGTTAACTTTTCAACTAAGACCACGGCCCAAACTACAACAAAAAGGTCAGTTCTGCTATAGGTGATTCTAGCAACATCGTTACGCACAAATTTGTTCGTAGTAATAAAAAAAATCTAAGTTTCTATTTTTCAGACTTTAACGAACTAAAAAAATGACAAAGAATAAGCTAACAGAAACGGGCTTTTTTTCTACCAATGTACCAACCAACTATGGTCGCGTCCCAGTTTTAAACGCTTACATAAATAGTTGCTAGATGAAGGTAACTGTGTGCTAAGCTGAATAAAATCGTCTTGGCCAACTTCACTCGTCCTCAAATCTTCGTCGACTTTTTGTTCACTTGGTTGTGTCTTTTTTCCTCATCTTGTCCTTTGAACACATGCTGGGCATCGTTTTCACGTCAAACGACGCCTGCCATCATCCGCACCGGCGTCATCACAGATATGAAACTGTGACGCAGGTTCAACGCATTAACGCGACATTAGGGCTTCCCGCTGCCTTGGATTACCGCGGCTCGGTTTTGTGTCAACATTGTGCAGTTAAAAACGATCTGCCCTGGGTCGTTGATGGTTACGAGAAGATAGCCCCGTCTACGATCTACGACCATGAGCATCGAGGTAATTGAGTCCGATGGCACAATAACCCAATACAAAAAACAAGTACATCATATACCATAGAATGCATTATGTTGAAGTTATATCGCCAGGAGTGGTAGCACGCGTGATAGATGAAAATAATTATCTATTGAGTTACTTTCTAAAGTCGGTCTTGCCTAATGTGCACGCGATAATAAATTCTTTATGATAATAATAACAATCATGGATCAGTCAACTGAAATCGCGGCTTTGTACCTAGTGGACTGTGAATTCTATCCCGACGCAGCTGATGGCAGCAGTCACAATTGTATTGATCTGTGTTCACAACTAAATGTACCTGTGTAATCGTTTAGTAAATTAGGTTAAAACGCGCATCTCCCAATTCAATCAACAGGCACAAAGCCTAAGCGAGTCCGCGCACTCGTTGCCGGTTTCTGTTTTGTGCTTTCCTATTGCGGAATACCAAACAGACGACCGCTAACGCTTGAAGCGCTCGCATTTTTCTATTTGCTACTATTAATTTATGCATGTTCTTTGTGCAGCTATCTAACGTAAGTTATGCCGTCTTCAGAATGTCTTTGCGGTTGCTGTCATAGTTTATGTCATTGTCGCCTGGCTACCTCGTAACGGATCTGACAGTTTGACGTGCATCTTTCACATAACGCTCCTGCTCAACAGAAGAAGCTGCGAGAGCTCATTGGCCGTTAGGCTCAGATGTCCAGGTTTTATTGGCTATTTGTGCCAGTTCCTGGACTACTGCTGTTCACGTTACGCAATAACTATCATCAAGGCATCCTTAACTTCTTTATTTCCATTGAGCATTCAGAGCAGTTGACAACAGGCCATTATCAAAGAATTTATTAGATAGAGTGACAGCTTCGGGCGACAAACAGTTCGGGTCTCTTCACTTTATTTGTGTGCAGACATCATTGTTCATGAATCACCCTTCATGCTTAATAGACGCTGTCGGCTCTGAAGCGACGGGAAGGGACTGGACAGAGACAACTGTAGTAATAAATAGACAACGGGATAGCGTCAATGCTGCTTTATTGTTTATAGTCCGTAATGCTGCTAGTTAAACGAACGCGCCCGGCTGTACCGTTATGACGCGAACACAGAAGCTTTCGAAAAATTACTTGTCCAAGGCAAGAGGCCGCAGACCAGCAGAAGCGATATTATGTAACTATCCTATTGCTAATGACATATATATACGTACTATATAAGTCTTTTACATTTATCCAAAGGAAAGGAGGCTCGTAAGTTGACACACGAAAATTGAAAATAGGTTCTAACCTACGTTTGGCGGGTGTCAATGTCTCACTTGATCCAAGATCTGAGGTTGTATCTGTCTTCCATAAACAATTGAGCCAAGTAAATGTGGCGTATGTGCGGCGTACCGAATTGAAAATGAAGTAGTTTTCTGGTCATACTTTTTTCTAGTACTGTTCGACGCATTTTGGGGCTTTCAGATGGTGGGCATCACACAGCGTATTCGACATTGACCTTCTACACGACCCATTATCCTAGGGGAACATCTTACGTCGAAACCCATTACAGCGTCGTCACGAATGTTGCTACTACCACGGTAAAATTCAGTTCAAACCTGTCCATTGATTTTATGCCAGAGGCGGAAGGACGTTACCTTAGTTCTATGGTCAAGAATATTAACGTGATAGTAATAAACATTAATCTACATTAAAAACTAAAGGCTATTATAAAGTAACAGAAGCTAGATCCAAAGCAACTGGCGACATTTTTTCCTCTGAGCTTCAATAACACGTGATTGCTATAATACATTACAGGTAACCCATTATATGCCAGGACTTCAAGGCCCTGTCGCACCCTGCGCTAACCACCATCATACCACATTCACCTATTTCACAACAAGGTAACACCCATATTATAACGATAGCACTGCTAAGTTACAGCGTTGAATTTTTCATAATCTACTCTTCTTGATGATCGAGGAGGACGCTTGATCAACTCTTCATGCTTTAGTCAGCCAACATGTCTGGTTAAAGTAACTCGGGCGAAGGACCGCGACCGATTGTGCGAAAATCAGGAAAGGCACAGATAGAAAAACGTAATTCGAAAGGTGGATCTAGAATTCGCTGGAAATATTCGCTGAGGAAGCATGGCCCGACTTCAATTCATTGTCGCTAAGATATCTACACTAAGCAGCGTTCGTTTCTAACGTAGACATTTCTCGTTGATCAATGGCCGATTTTTAGTAGAGTGCGGTAACGTGTGGATTATAATTGCCATTATAATTCATTCAGGTACTCCGGTCCGACGGCGACGGTCGATGTCCAGAAAGAAACCGTCACCAAATGTAACGAGCCCCCCGTGGTCGCCACAAGGTAAATCCGTGTTCCCTTTGTGAACGCCGCTAGCGAATCGCTCCCTTCCATTTGTCCCTGACTAATCTATCACTGTTTTTTAAACAATTTTTTGCTATTTTACTGTACGACTAAGTCTGCCAAATCATTTATATATACATGTTGACACAATATCAAACTTAGCCAAATTACAGGTTATTTCAGGCGCCATTTTGTAGGTTTGGTCCTTACTACACGTTTGCAGCGTTAGCATCATTTTACGCATCGATAACGGTGGGCGTGTAAGTAAGACGAGCGCTTAAGGGGGTACTAATCATTGTGGTTACGAAGAGATCGTATCGCACAAAGTAAACGAGCCGCGACGACAATTTCGAAAAAAGAAGTTCCCTGCAATTGTAAATGCATTGCCATTTGTCGGAATTTTCTAACGAGACGATGTTGTTATGGGATTTAGAAATTTTAAGCTAGGCTCGCGCTAGTCGATACGTCCCTGTACAAGTAGCAGCAGCAAGAAGGACACTTGTGAAGGAACGTATTTTATTTGATAACATTTTACACGTACGGTGTAAGCGACATAATCATGGAGCATGCATAAATCTACTTGAAGGCTTAGCAAATGTGACTATTTTTCCAAATACATTTTCGTAGAACGAACTAACTTCTATAACTGAAGCATCATCATTATTGACACCGTAGATAGCCATGAGAAATTTCTAACTTAGCCGTTCTTGCTTTCGAAACAATACTCATCCCTCACGATCGATTTGACGCACATACATAGACGTCTCGTCAACGTTAGATACTGTCGACGCTGGAGTACTCTCCAGCTTTTTTCACGTAACTGTATATAAATAAAGGCGCACGCAGCTATGTGATTCAAACGAAAAAAAATCCGATTTCTCATGTGAAGGAAAGCTCGTAGATGCTTTCCTCCATCAGTCCTCCGATAATTAGACAACCCCTCAGTGACCCCTCAGTAAGCAGGTAGGTACAGTGCAGACTATGGGCATTGATTGCCGTCGCCAGCTACTCCGACTACCAGTTTTCTGTCGCGTTGTGTAAGTCGTATTCTGCAGGGTTGACACAGGGCCGGTTTCTGTATGCTGGTACACGCAGCAACGCAAATGATATAAAATGCTACTAATGGAGTCTTTGTACTCGTGGTAGAGGCTTTGAGGTATTTTGTTATCGGTGGGGTGGCTAGGAAGCCGATCAGCCGTAGGCATCATTAGCTTGGTATCCCAGCCGATCATCATGAAGAAGAGCCCGCCGGCACACGGATTCGGCACCAGTCAATTGCCAGTTTATTCCCGCTGTCAGGGCTGTTCCTATAATTGTTGTTGTTCTTCTAACCGTGTCGTATATAGAGTCGTCGGCACAAAGCCGCTAGTTAGTCCTTGGTTGTTCGTCCCTTTCGCAAATGAGCGCTGAACGGACAACGCCCCTTTGAGATGATACCGTTGATTCTAGGTGCAGGGTATGTGGTGACTTTAGGTTAGAATTTCTTCGGCAATAGCCCTATGTGCTGCTCAGCTCGTCCACTTCAGAAAGCTCCGAAGTTGGCCGGACAAGAAGTGACATGCTTACGCCAAGGAGCGATAAATGCCCTAGTAGAACTGACAGTGTCGCCAGAAGATTTTGTTCGTCACCTTTTACATGAATCTGAATTGTATCTTTGTGCATTCACCGAAATTGTTGATCAGCTGACAGAAAGGTTGTCAGAGCATTTGGCAATGGTTGCTCTGAACTGTAATAGAATCCCGATGTTCGATGGGAGGCCTCCCTGTAAAAAGCCGGAAGTTGTTTTAGCTATAGTACGCACTGGGCGACGGTGATCGACAAACATCGACGTTCATCTGCGTGTCGAGGAGGGTCAGATTTTGCCCAAGATCTTTGTCCATGCTTTTCCAAATGGTCATTAGTGGGGCATAAAACCGATGAAAATATATGCCAATGTTAATAAGCTGGTTTTCTTTAAAGACAGAGTCTGTATCTTTGGCAATTAACGATACGAACAGGTCAGAGACAAGAGTTAAGGTCTCTCAAATGTACAAGACGATACAGCTCTCATGTTCGCATTTTGTTGTTGTTGTTTTTGTTGTCAGACTTGCGCCCGTAACAACGTATGTCCGATAATATCAAATGTCGATTTTTACGTTTTCGTTGATCGCTTTGCCTTTGTTTTATTAACGTTAAGTTACACTCGTAATTTTCAAGACGTAAACAGCGAACGCCTACGACGATTCTCACTTGAGACCGAGTGTTTGTGTCAAATATCCCTAGAAATTATGATATTTTCAAAAATAAAAAAAATGATGGATGATATAAGACTTTCGAAACACATTACTAAACGCCGTTGTCTTCAGTTTTAAATTGGGGAAATCACATAAACATACCTTGAAGAATCGACCTCAACGTGTGTAGGTCGCTCCTGGTCTCGATAATAATACTGTATAGGAGCTAGCGTTAATTTTGATTGGTACACTTATGCCATTGCCAGAAATGACGAATATATTAAACAGCCAATTTACATAACGGTACACAGAATTTTTGAAAAATAAATGAACAATTTCCATCAATCGTGTCCAGTGGAAATTCTTGAAAATCAAAATTTTACTATCATAGGTTGACGCCGCAGTCTCAAGGCCGTTTGCCTATTTTGCTTCGTGACCTAATAGGTATTATATTGTTTCATCTTAGCAGAAATCCTATAACCTTGTCGCCTGTTTGCAACAGGAGGTATAGCAAGACGGAAATCGACAAATGTCCTATCGTCTTTCCGTAAAGGTGTGAATTTTAGCCATCTGAAATGGACCATATAATCGCTTAACTGAGTAAATATTCAGCGGCCTCACGTGTGTGTCAGCCAGACTCAGCAAGTCACCCTGTATTCGTACTCGGTTGTGTAATACACACGTGATATTCAATATACACATTGTATATATATATATCTCCCTTAATTTTACAGAACGGTTCTGGCCCATGCCGTAGCTGAAGCGAGTCAGCCAGTGACTCATGATGTTCATTCCGTCCACAGCGGAGTACGTGAAGACCATCAAGATCATATCCATAGGCCTTGCACCGTCTGCCTGCCCGATTATGGCCTCAAAACATATTATACGACCCACACACACTTCACTACAGTGCTCGATAAGCACGGACATCCTTCAGTGTCGACGAGGTAAATTAAATCAAAAAAAGATGCGAAGCAAAAGGTAGGAGCTCGTACAGCCCAGTATCAGACAGGCACGCAACGGTATCTGGCTAGCCGTACACATTTCACAGTCCCTGTCTGTATCGGTTACCGCTGTTGCACAAATGAAAGCGCGCTAGTTCCCTAATGCGACAAGGCTGAAACGACAGCAATATAGCTAGATAGGTCGCATTTCGTCCTAAGGGCAACACTAATATAGGCTCCAATGTCTCTATTTCCTCTAGATATGAAACGTACAGCGACATTTTTGCCGGAGTTCGCCCAACGAGGACTCGCTATGTTCGCCAGGCAACTAGTGGTAAGTCGATAAATCGTCGAAATTTTTTGATAAGCTGGAATAGGTAATCGTCCTCGGTAGCATTATTGAGTAACAGTTTTTATGTCGAGCTAAACAACTGCGACTAGAATGCACGTATGTCTCTCACACCTTGAAGCCTGTTTCCAATTAACCATTGGCATCACTAGAACGTCTCATGTTAGATCCTGATACAGTATCTGGAACGAGCTACTGATATGGAACAAACGCTCTCATTTCGTAGTGTTTTAACTATTTCGTTATACGAACTGTTTGAAAGAAACTTGAAGTTAGAAAGTAAGTAATCTGAGCGCTGTATGTTATTCAGTCGGGTTGCCAAGATCAGTAGATAGGTACGTATTGTGATTCCTGTCCGTCCAATAATCTGGCTTTTTTTCCCCCCAAATATTATGCTTAATTTAACATTGGGCTAAATCTGTTGGTGATTTAAATAGTAATCTATTTGTACTTCTGCAGTTTACACTGACCTGTTACATTTTCGTCGAATATATATATCGCCTCTCTGTTTCAAGTATATTGAGAATAGCGTAACCTATCCATATCGTTTCGTTTTCTTAGCTTTTTTTTTGTCCAAAAATCACTTTACATAAAAATACTGCTTGATCTGCATGACGTTCCTGGCGCATATTTGCTCACTTGTTGTAGGCTGATCCTGCTTGATGCTAATCCAAATAAGAAAATACTCTCAGGTACTCTATATATGTTTAACAAGTTGTTTGACTACGTGAAAGAATCTGCTAGCATATTAGCAGTTATGATAACCGATATGATCTTAAGCAATCGCATGCGCTCTATTTTATAGACATGTTTATTTATATCAGTCATAGCTCTACTGCCGCTGCTGCTGCTGCCGCTGCTGCTGCCGCTACTATTACTCCTGCTGCTGCTGCTGCGGCTGCTGTTGCTGCTGCTGCGGTTGCTGCTGCTGCTGCTGCCGCTGCTGCTGCCGCTACTACTACTCCTGCTGCTGCGGCTGCGGCTGCTGCTGCTGCTACCCTGTATATGTGTTCAGTGTATACAGTTACTAACTTCACCGTAAAAGTTTATTTTTTAGTGTTTCTAATGTACGCCCGTTTGTGTATGTAACGCTACTGTTTGGTATGAATTGTGAATTTTTTCAGTCACTCGTGTTTTTTTTTTAACTGTGCACTATTTTCATCTGTTCGAACGTTACTGGTCGGCACCTGGTAGCTAGCAAATTGAATCAGTCCTGGTGGCCCTTAGTTATGCGGGCTTCAAGTAACCTAGGGGCATTAACTATTATTTAAGTGAGTCGTCACCTAGTGATGAAAAGATCTCATATGAGATGTACGTGGTGCGCCACTAACGGTTCTTGTTGTAGCGCAAACGAACAAACAACGACCAGTAACACACGATTACTAATGCATCTATACACTATTGATAGTGCTAACGGAACATTTGAAGTGCCTGCCATATTCCGCTTCACCTAAAACTTTTTTTCCATGAAAAATGTTTCCTTTCATGTCCTAATTGTCTTTTCCCTGTACTTCGTTGTTGTCGTTGTCTCCTGCATCTTGCAGTCGTGTCTCGCTAAGCTTTCCTATACGTATTCCCGTGCTGTGCTTTCAAAGTCGGTCAAATTTTAACAAGCAATAACGTCAGTTTTATTTTTAATGTGCTGGGGTAATTTTTTTTACTCCTGTGCCAGCAAATGACTCATGCCAAACCAACTGACTACGGAACGTTACTCGCAGTTGAGTGCTTATCGCACCCCTACGACAAATGATATAGGTGTGCTCCTATCCAAGATAGATCGATAACTATCTCGAGAAAATGGAAAAGGTGTATTCAAGATAAGCCGAATGTCTAGTCGTCAATAAATGGCGACAACTTAGAGTTCTTTCTTGTGTAGGGTTGTCAGTAGTTCGTAGTGTCATTTGCGAGACAGGTCACTGGTCTTTCCTGGTCCGTCCCGTTGTCCCGTCACTCATCTTATCTGTCAATATACACAAATATGTTGAGCAGTTGTTGTTGTCGTCACACAACAATCAACAACTATTATCGTCACTGTCATTCAATATACGCGCTGTGTCATCAGATCACCGCAACCCGCACAGATTATTCTAATGAATTGGTAAACACCTGGAAGTAATAATCGTTTCATTTTATCTGTTGTTGTTGTTGTTGTTGTTGTTGTTGCTTTTTGTATTTTCGTTTTACAAAGGAAAATGTTGTGTCTGTTCTGTACTCTAACCTGGTCCTCGCTGTCCTAATCTTTCCTCCACCACCAGCTACCTTTATGATGGCGTCCGTAATTAGTGGCAATCATGACTAGACTCGTGTGCAATGTAAACTTTTTAATTCGAGTAATAATGACATTCTGGTTTCGCCTAGCTATTGAAAATTCATCAAGAAGAAAACAAGATTTTCAACTAAAATATATAGCATTAGACCGGCCTGGCAAAAACAGATGGAGTTATTACGGCGGAATAACTGCGTGTTAACGTTGCGAGACATTTTCTGCGTGTTTCTACCGCTAAGTTTGTCGTATTCTGGTCAGTGGCAGCTTTCGCCATAGAATAGTCTCTAGTAAAGAACAGATTTTTTAGCACTTTAAAGAAATTATTCCGTTTTTGGCTATACACACAGAGAGCTTCTCACAGAAATATACAACACTAGTAGAAGTGACTGATCCTATTTCTTCGTATCCATTCCTATAGCTTTGCTTTTTTTACGTTTGCAAAATACATGTCTCCAAATGAGCCATACCCCGATCATTTTTAGATCACACATACTCGATTCGATGGGACTGATAGAAGAAAGTTTACGATCTGCCGAACGTAAAAACTATATCGTTTGAGATTCACACGGTAGTAACCGATTAACTTGGACGTATTTTCCCTATCAATTGGCGTTCGTCTTTTTATTACGGTGCAATTTGAAACAGATACGTGAGACACGGCTAGCAAATGCTTTTTCTTTTCCTTCTAGCACGTCCAGCTGTTTACCGTGTGTATATATATATATATATTATATATATGTATATATATGTATATATAAAATCGTGTCTTTTGTTTCGCTTTGTCCAAAAACGACCAGTTTTCAAAATGCGGATTTTCAATTTGTCGGTGGTCTAAGTAATAGTAGCTACGTAACATCATGCAGTTAAAATGTCACGTTAATAAATCTTCATTTTTTTATCAAAATGCTTAGTTAGTCTTGCGTTTTGGGAAACTACAAAATATAAACGTTAGGTAGCGATTCTCTACCTAACTCCAACCTACAGAGATGACTGGTAATATTTTTATAGCGATGCTATATAGCAGCAGCAGCAGCAGCAGCAGCAGCAGCGCGACCTCTTCCAGCACCATTACATTGTTGTTTTTTTCAAGTCTTCCGTGTTTTGCGGCAAAGAATAATATATGCAGCTCACGTAGCCTTTGCGCGTGCTCTTGCGCCAACATTTTTGTAAGACGTTTTCCATAAACTAAAGACTTGACAACAAGTCAAGGAAATGATTTAGCGGATGTTAGCCCCCTAAAAACAATGAATTTCAAATTTTCTGAATCCTATAAATAGCAAATTCGTTTTGTAGTCTGCGCAGACATTGATTCAGACGGAAGTTATTCGTACCTACCATGTATAATATGCAAGGATGGAATAAACGACAAGAAGTTGCTTTTCTAAAGTGCTACGAGAATGTATCAGCTTTTTACGGTTGTCTGTTGTATTATAACACAATCGGCAAGTTCGACTTTCACCCACAAAATATAAACACAAAAACGTAGGTAATTTTAAGGTGAGATTGGAGGATCGAAGTAATATTGGGACAGTAAATGGACATCGCAGGTGTAGATTGCAACTTTTATGTTTCGTTTTGGTTTTTTTCTGTTAGATTTTTGTGTGTCTGATTAGAAACAACATGTTATCATGACACAACAGTATTAGTTTATTCGACGAATCCAAACGTTGAACGATTGACGGGCACGTAACCGGATGAGACCTGCGGCTAGACCAGTGGCCTGACAAAAGGGAACAGGTATTGTCATCAAGCACATCTACCAATTAGTCAACAGCAGAAAGAAATCGGGTACTTCAGCTCTTCCACAAGAAAAAAAAATGTGTATTGGAGTCTTCGCTTTCTAAGGTAGTCGTATTTGCAGAAATTGCACCACAAATGCGAAGACTGCTGTCAGACGCCGAACAAACTTCAACAGAGCCCGTGGTAGTCATTTCGATGTTAAAGACCGGCCTGATTACGTCCTTTACCCAGGATCGTGTCACGGCAAATGTGACCACACGCTTTACAACGGCGATATCTGCTACCTATATCCGTGGATTCTACGCACACATAGCACAAACATACTCCAACATTCTATCGTCAACGGTCATTCTCAATACAGGAACGATCGCAACTACGGCGCCAGTCTATCCTAGCACTTCGGCCTCTGGGACGTCGGCACCGGTTCTGCAGACGTCCACACCCGAGAGTTCTACCCCTACTAAGAGCATTTCCATCGAAACTGGTCTATTAGTGTCGACTGGTTCTCCAACAGAAGACGGGTCATCTAAACAGAACTTTACAGCTGGGGAAGCAAGCACTGATTCTGTCCACGCTGCAGCGGTTTTCAGCGACTCACCCTTCTCGGCTTCACTCGTCGTAGCCGGCAGTTCCACGTCAGCCAGCTTATTGATGTCATTCCTTTCCATCCCATCTCTGACACATCCCACTGGTGTAATTAGTTCAGATATTGTCGACTCCGTTGTGTCATCAGGTACAACTACAGTGTGGCGCCGCAATGTTATCGGTACTTACATCAATGGATTTTACGCTCATGTCGCTTCCACGGTGACTGAAACGGTTCGACCCAAAGCAACCCAAATGACTTTTACATCCAGTAAAATCTCGTTGCCTGCGGCTTCGTCAAAAGAAACGTCCAGCTCGACTTCAACGTCAACTCCCTCAACCCTGTCAACAGGTCTCCTTTCCTTGAAGGCGTTGGCTACAGAAATGGCGAGCGGGAGAACTGTTGTCCTGTTTTCGGCAGTATACGGAACTTACATCGGTGGACATTATGCTCAGTATGCTAAAATTGAGAGATCAACTATAACGCAAACTACGGCTCGTGCTGTGGGTTTCACGACAGTATCGAGCGGTGCGGTCACTCAACCTAGCGCTCTTAATTCGAGAGTCTCATCAGCTTTCACGACAAAGGCTTCGACCCAGTCTTTGCAATCTGCGAGCGGTCCCGCAGTGGGTTTGATCACGTCTACCACTACTCGGTTCACTCACAACAATTGGATTACTGTTCAAACTGTGTACACGATCGGTACGTATATTCAAGGATACTATGCACATATCGCCAAAACGTCTTCAGCAGCCTTCCCAGTAACTGTCGAACAGAATCCATCAAAGTCATTAACTCCATCCACGCAGATTGTTAACTCAGCCTGGGCTAGCACACCTGCTGCCGTACAGATGGTTATAGACCCATCTCAGACATTACTGAATGCTGGGGCCGCTACAATTGATCCGTCTATAGAACCTTCAGTGCCATTTGCCACCCCTGTGCGAAGTTATCAAACAAGTGCTGAGATACCCGCTCAGACCGGCTCGTTTCTACAAGGTTCAACAGCTCAAGGCATTGTAGAGTCTATTCAAGCTCACCAGCGCACGCCTTCACTTTCATCTGACGGAATTTCCAATATTTTATCGCCTGCTGGCGAAACCACACGTTCAAGTGGGTCGAGCACAACGATAACGGCATCGGCCACTTCCGCTGATGATGATGATGATGATGATCTTAAAACAGGATTACTTTCTAGGTCTACTATCGTTAAGAATGTTAGCGGAGTCTTGTACATGTTCACTTACGATGTTACCGGAACATTTATCAACGGCTTTTATGCGCATATTGCTAGAACACAAAGCTCTCTACTAGAGACGTCGCAAGCCGTTAGCGCATCAAAGACGGAAAAGGTGAAAAGGCCTATTGTTACATTCCACATCAGTGAACCTAACGATCACATAGAAAATCAACTTTTCTTCGATGAATTATCACAGGAGATTAAAAATAAGTTGGAGAAGTCACTTACTTTGGAAGATGTCGAGGGTCGTTTCGAACTACCGAAATCTGCAAGGAGGACAAGGCCAGTGTTTCCGAAACGGCGGCGGCAACCGGTAAGGCAGACCTCTTTGCCTGAGCCCATCGAGAGTGAAGCGTCACCACCGGAAGAAGTCGCTGCTTCTGCTGACGACGATTATGATTACGATTATGGGCGCAGTGAAGAGGATCAGGATCAACATATTGAGCCTGTACGCCCCCAACGATTGGCTCGAGCCGGTAGTTACAACAGTCGTAAAAATCGCCTCCAATCAGAAGCCGACCCCAAGTCGAATGTGCGGCCCACTGAGGCAAACAGATCGATCAAAGCTACTCGACCTGCTCTGCTCGCGAGACGTCGAAAGACCGATTCTGTACAAACGGCTGAATCTTCTCGCAGGACGGAGACTGCAGAGAAGTCTAGAACCCGCACAGGGACGCGAACCAACCGTAAGCGTCTTCAGCGGCAGGAAGACGATGGTAATTACAAAGATGATCTGAGACAACAAACCGCCGAGGGCGAACCGAAGACTCGGGCCCGCCAGAGAGGCCCAAGTCGTCGCAAAATTAATCGGAGCCAACAGCAACGGAAGGGCCTGGGCGCTAGGCAGAAAGGCCGCAGGCAGCAACAACAACAACAGGCCGCATTAACGCAGCGACAGGGAAGGACTCAATTACAGCAGCCTCAGTATCGTCGTGGAATCAAATTTAATCCTAAAACTAATAGAAACAGTCTGCCTATAGGTCCTCAGCCAACATCGACAATTAGAAGGGCATCCATTACCCTGATGAGTATTGTAACAACCACGAAGACCCTTCCGATATACCACGGCTTCAGAACGAGCTTTGCCACCATCACCACTACCGCTGTGGCTACTTCGGTCGTTAAGCCGACAGAATATAGTATCATTGAGGAAACGATAACAGCAACTTCAGTTATCGACGGTGAGCCTAGTTTTGTGGAGCGCCATAAAACAAAGACTTTAGTAAACCGCAACACGGAAATCAACCAGGATAGCACAACTATTACAGACATCGTCATCTCGACCACGGTCTTCGAACAGATTAGAACCGTTCCAATTCTGATAGGTTATCGAACTCGAACCGATACTGTGACCGAACTATCTACCCTAACCCAGCTTCACACGAGCGTCCGGACAATCTTCCCGGAGCCAACAGCATCGATCTGGAATTATGCCCAAACCATCTCGCCATTCCAACAGACAAATCCGTTTCTACAAGCGAATCCATTTGTTGCTAATCTCGGCCAAAACCCTGGTCCAAACCTATTCGCGAACGCCTTTTATAACCAGCAGCAGCCACGACCGCGGTATCTCACAAGCACGATCGTTGCGCCGGCTACAATAACAACCACGTCCATTGTACAGGTGAACCTCCGCGGGCGTAAAGTGCTCAAAACGTTGACCGATACAAAAATAACGGAGACCACCCATTTTACGACGTTCGCAATCCAACCGACAGCAGCTCCGTTAGTAGGAATCGGCCAATTGCCCCTGGTTACCTCGCAATCAGTTGCACCACAGTTCACGACGGATATCACACTCGTGGTGACCGACCAGCTTGGCCAGGCTCGGCCTGTTGTCACCCGTGTGGTCCTGCCTATCCAGCACGGAAAAAACCAGCCAAATGATGGCGGCTATAATATCTCACAACGACGGCAGAACTATAGAAAACGATACAAAACTACACCACGGAAAGACGCGGTGGATGACGCCTATGACGACGGTATGTACAGAATGCACCGAATTAAAGCGTTTCTTTCGAAACAATCGATGAAAGCAACAACAACAACAACAACAAATAATGAAAGGGCTTCTGCGAAGCATCTAGTTTCGTCAGGAGTTCTAACATTTAGGGAACAGGGGCACACCGTGGTACCAGCATCACCGCGAAGCGTTGTTTTGATACGGGAACTTATCTGTGTGTTACATCACAATGTTGATATATTTTATAGATACAAAGTAAAAAAGGCAAACATTCCAAACCTACTAACAAATAGGCTATCGGGATAGAGGGAAAAGGCTTAATTAGAATGTTTCGTTCCTGAAAAGCTGATGCAAAGTAAACTCTAAGCAAAAATAGGATTCAAGGCTCAATCGCAAATAGCATTTCAACTTGGGAAGAAAGGTTCCATCCGAGCATATAATGGTAATACGAATGAGTTTTACTTATACAGAGTTGTGCTAGCTGGAGAAAAATAAAACCTGAGAAAATTCTCATTTACAAACCCATTCTATACGATACAATGTCCATAAATCTACAGAGCCCTTGGATGAAGTCCTGAGTCCATCTGAGACCGAGATCCTGCCATCTGTGACGACTATTCTCAAAAGCGATCAAAGTAAAATTTATCAGCAAGAAGCCAGCTCACATTTAAAAAGGTTCGTAACCTACGTTTGATATAGAGCAGGCTCGGTTTACATTCATACACAATAGGAATCAAGCTTGAAGCATTTTTTGATGTTACTGTGTGACAGCAAGCTATGCTGTATTAACGAATACTGTTAAAGCAATAGCACTTGACTGGCTACCGTTGAAACTACAGGTTAGTCCGATCAGCAGTGGATAAGCCAGCTCCGGAAGACGTCTACGTGGGTCGAAAGCTCCTGCAGTTCCAGCAGCGACAGCTAGAACCCAGCTCCAGTTATTACCTGCCACAGTTCACCAACTATAACCAGTGCGTATCTCATTCATTGGTTTTCCTTATGGAACGGACTTTCAGTGTCGAGACTGACCGAAGCTGCTCCTACAACTAACAACCATTATGTAGCTAACCATAAGCAACCTGCTAAGGGCACCCAAACAAGTGTATACTGCGAGCATTCGAATTAGTCTAGTCTAGCTATAATGCCAAGGAACTTCGATGAGATCCTACGACCAAATCGATTTAGATCCAAGATCAGCCCGCACAGATACAGTCGTGGCATCATCATCTCCTACTGGCTCCCAATCGCATATACTTAATTCAAAAATAATATTGCTTCTTTCGTGTTTTAATACTGGTCCACTTACGCATTTGTTGAGTGCCACCTTGCTTTTTTGTGCCTGTCCTATTACAGTGCCCAATATGTAAGCCGAATTCTACAGTCATCAATCGACAACTATTTCAGTGAGTATGATTGCTTTTTCGTCCATCGATTCGGTATTATCTGGTCGTATTAGCATAGGCATCCATCGCGACCGTTGGCAGCTGGTTCCTCCATGTTATAAATAAATGTATGTTTGAACTTTTTATAAACACTGCCTCTACAACCATGTATGCCTGTGTCGACCTCGGAAAACCGTGCAAGCATGGCGGCGACGGCATGCCAGTGAATAAGTAGAACCCAATTGTGCGTTTCAGACCCACCGCAATATGACTTCCAACAGTACCAACCATTCCAACCCTACCACAATCAGTACCCGTATAGCGACTATCCTTATGATTATCACTCACAGGTGAGCTTTCTGTTCCTATGCATAAAGAACATATTTAGATATATGATTCAAAGTATATTATCTAAATACGAAAAATCAAGACTGTTCAATGGGAAGCGCTAGTCGACGCTACTCTAACCCTTTTTTCAATAGGACTGTCTAATCATAAATGTTGGCTAAGTTAAGATACTTTTCATGATAATTTGTCACTACAGGTGCCCGTACCTCCCCAGAACGATTTCCACCAGCAGCTGGCAGGCTTCCAGCAGTCGTTCAACCCTCCGGCCATTGAAGACCCATCGTCACAGCAACAAGCACAGCCACAAGCAGAGCCGCCGCTACCCCATCAGCCTCCACTTGCCCCCCAACAACAAGAACATCAACAACAGACCCTGAACGTGAACCACTTCCCGCCTCTTTTGTCGTATGATGTCGATCCCCCGAAAGACGCCAAAGAAGTTCTGGTCCCGAATATCCAGGTTCTACTTTGACTCTTATTTTGTCTCACCTTTGTATAATTGAAACATATAATACACGTAGATATAAGCGATTCTTGCGTACCGATGATTCTAAAGACTTTGCATAAACATATTTGAGGCTAAAAAATAAATAAGCCAATAAATAGCTATGCCATAAGTTACTAAAAGTAGCGTACAAGTTTTTAAACCCATCAATTAGCGCATATACGAATCTGCTTTATTAGATAAATTCCGTGGCTCAGTAGCATTGATCTGAATTCGACAGGCAAGCCGTCCCTCGAGATTTATAGTAAAAAGCTCGAAGTTGAAACGAAAGACCATCCTTCGAAAGGCAAGGCCCACGCCCACGTTTGAGTTCAACCCGACGACGACAGAGTACGTGTTATCGAAGTATCGAAGTTAAAAAAATGACGATACAGCAACCAACATTTTTTCTCATTAATATATGTATACTAAACGATTTTACGTTTCTATAAAACCTTGCCT